>NW_026896963.1:0-27334 GCF_033153095.1 Gastrolobium bilobum
ATGAAACACACACCATGAATTTCTAAACAAGAATATCTGATAATCGTATAAATATATAACTGATTGAATCGAAAACCATATTTGGCACGATATGACAACAAAATAGAAGTTTATTATTCAATCAGAAGAATTTTATCATATAGAAAATATTGTGTATTCACGTAGATTGTAAATCTCAGCAAGTTTTTCAGTATAATCATATATGAAATTAAAAATATTATAAAAAAAATTTATACACTCTTCTTTTTAAAATATCTTACAAGTTGAAATGAGCCAAAATAAATCATATAAATAACTAAAATAATAAAAGATATCTGAATTTAATTATGTTATGATTGTAACTGATTCCAGTTTTAAATGTCTCATGTTTACACATAATTAAAATTATTAAACAAGTATATCCAATCAAATCTTGTCCTATTATGAGATATTTTTTTTCCTTTCTCTCTCCATTGAAAAAAATAAGGAAACAAAATTTGCGAACTTATTTTTGAGTTTCAAACAATTAGTGGAGTCGTTAAGATAGGACAATCATTTGATTGATGCTTGAAAGCTCACGGAAATCGAAAGTGCATACACAGAAGATCACAACAAAAGAAAAATAAGAAAAAAAAAGAAAAGACGGTATTGTATAATCAAGTCTCTTAGCCGGAAACTAGGTTTTACCATAATTGATGTTATTGTCAAATCAGATGTTTGATCAAACAAAAATAACAGGAAAAAAATTGACGACTAAGATTAATAAACAGAACCCCAACATTCTCATAACATAGTCATACTTCAATGTATGTAATCATCCCAATATTTGGGTCTTCTCCGTTTTCGCTTGGGTCTTTGGCTTCTGTGTTGAACTTCTTGCATCCGTTTTCGCTTGGGTCTTTGGCTTCTGTGTTGAACTTCTTGCATCGAATCATTGGATTTGGGTTGTTGGCATGTTGTTCTTGGACTGTTGATGGTGCTTTTCATGGGATTGATGATCTCGGGTTCAAAAACTTTGATTTTCTCTCCTCCACTGTTGTTCGGCCCATCATCAAGAACACCATCATGACGAAGATTGTAACCAGATACTGTTGGAGTGTGATTAAAGGGCATGGAAAGTTCCATAGGATGAAAATTCAAATCTTGTATGAAGGGCTTGGTTTCAACAACTAAGTCATCAATGATTGGTGTTGCCAAAGACTCTGAATTAAGGGATAAAACAGAGGGAATGAAAGAAGAGGGAAGAGGAGGTTTTTGATCAAAGAAAAGATGAGTTGAAGGTGGTGACGATGGTGGAGTACATGGAATCGATTCATATATATAGAGGCAGAATTACGAGTAAAAGGGTTTTCTTTTTATTTTGAGATAAAGAAAAATAATTTTATTAAAGTTTCTATTTATTTATACAATTAGATATAAAAAAATTATTTTCAAATTAAATTAAATTAAATCATGCATGTGTTGGTATTGCTCCTTGTAATTATTTTGTTTTATATGTTGCTGCAGTCATGCATAACATAAAATTTTGAAACAAAATAACATATTTCGCGATTAATATAAATATATAATAAATAATTAATTAAATAAATTAAAATGCTCTTATTATTCTCATCAGATATTAAAATAAATTTTATCAAATCTTAAAAAATCAGCATTATATTCAAAAGTTTCTTCTAACAAAATCACCTAATCAATATCCTTTATTTTCTTATTATTTATATCAACACAAAGTCAGAGTTATTTTCAAATTATTTACCAAATTGTTTTTGATTTTATTCAATCATTTTCAATTTTTAAATCACTTAATAAATACAATTTATTTAATTACTATTAATTTTATGCTCTATTAATTCTATCGTATATGATATCAATTATCATTCGGATTTACTAAAAGTTCCTTCTTTCCTTTTTCATATATGATATCAATTATCATTCGGATTTATGCACAGTTTCGATCTTGTTTCCTTTTACACATAATTTTTTTGAAATTGCTCTCTATTTCTTTTGACCAAGGAACTCCTTA
The DNA here is from genome assembly GCF_033153095.1 of Gastrolobium bilobum. NCBI lineage: Eukaryota > Viridiplantae > Streptophyta > Magnoliopsida > Fabales > Fabaceae > Gastrolobium > Gastrolobium bilobum. The sequence continues at coordinate 2,003 of NW_026896963.1, forward strand.
CGAAATTAAAAAAAAATCATTATTTTTCATCGTGGAACATATACTTTGTTGAAAACTATTTTTCAATAGAACTCCAAGATTTCAAATTCTCAAAAATTGAAAATTGAGGAATTTTATCGTTGAAAAAAGAGAGTAAAAGAAGATATGTTCTATTTAAAATTGAAATAGGTTTAGTCTAAATAAAGTGGGGCTCATTGATTTTTTTTATATAAAAAAAAGTGACTTTTTTTACGACATGAGGGCAGCAGATTTTTAACTTATTTATAATAACAACAATAGTTTTTATAGATATATAACTTAAATGATTATTATTATTTTATTTTATTTTGGTATCAAATGATTATTTATTTTATAAAAGAGATATCAGTTTTAACTAACTAATAAACCCTTGAAATTTTCTTTTGAAATAAATATATAATCAACAAATTATATAAGTATTATAATTTTTTATTGATATAAAATAACAATTGACAAGAAAATTTAACTTAAATTGTATGCGCGTGATGGAATTTGTTTATATTATAGAGAGAGAAAAATTCGAATTTTTTAAAAGCATTTATTTATAGGCTATTGGGAATACAAAATAAATTAATTCAAATATATTATTTTTTATTTGATTAATGATAATCAATTATTTCAATATCAGGATAACGTATGAAGAATGAAACACACACCATGAATTTCTAAACAAGAATATCTGATAATCGTATAAATATATAACTGATTGAATCGAAAACCATATTTGGCACGATATGACAACAAAATAGAAGTTTATTATTCAATCAGAAGAATTTTATCATATAGAAAATATTGTGTATTCACGTAGATTGTAAATCTCAGCAAGTTTTTCAGTATAATCATATATGAAATTAAAAATATTATAAAAACAAATTTATACACTCTTCTTTTTAAAATATCTTACAAGTTGAAATGAGCCAAAATAAATCATATAAATAACTAAAATAATAAAAGATATCTGAATTTAATTATGTTATGATTGTAATTGATTCCAGTTTTAAATGTCTCATGTTTACACATAATTAAAATTATTAAACAAGTATATCCAATCAAATCTTGTCCTATTATGAGATATTTTTTTTCCTTTCTCTCTCCATTGAAAAAAATAAGGAAACAAAATTTGCGAACTTTCTGAATAAGGAAACAATTTTTTTTTATCTTAATCTGAATTCTTAGTGTATCTCACCAAACTAAATTTATTTATTCAACTGAATGAAGGCCTATTTGAACCAGGCGAAAGAAAAAGAAAAAGAAAAGGTGTCATCTAACTGTATAATAACGTTAAATAAACTTGCATATGTTTCAAAGATAATCATCAGAACAATATATCTTCATACCATAATTTTAGTTCAGAAACATAATGTATTTTTGAGTTTCAAACAATTAGTGGAGTCGTTAAGATAGGACAATCATTTGATTGATGCTTGAAAGCTCACGGAAATCGAAAGTGCATAAACAGAAGATCACAACAAAAGAAAAAGAAAAGAAAAAAAAAAAAAGAAAAGACGGTATTGTATAATCAAGTCTCTTAGCCGGAAACTAGGTTTTACCATAATTGATGTTATTGTCAAATCAGATGTTTGATCAAACAAAAATAACAGAAAAAAAATTGACGACTAAGATTAATAAACAGAACCCCAACATTCTCATAACATAGTCATACTTCAATGTATGTAATCATCCCAATATTTGGGTCTTCTCCGTTTTCGCTTGGGTCTTTGGCTTCTGTGTTGAACTTCTTGCATCCGTTTTCGCTTGGGTCTTTGGCTTCTGTGTTGAACTTCTTGCATCGAATCATTGGATTTGGGTTGTTGGCATGTTGTTCTTGGACTGTTGATGGTGCTTTTCATGGGATTGATGATCTCGGGTTCAAAAACTTTGATTTTCTCTCCTCCACTGTTGTTCGGCCCATCATCAAGAACACCATCATGACGAAGATTGTAACCAGATACTGTTGGAGTGTGATTAAAGGGCATGGAAAGTTCCATAGGATGAAAATTCAAATCTTGTATGAAGGGCTTGGTTTCAACAACTAAGTCATCAATGATTGGTGTTGCCAAAGACTCTGAATTAAGGGATAAAACAGAGGGAATGAAAGAAGAGGGAAGAGGAGGTTTTTGATCAAAGAAAAGATGAGTTGAAGGTGGTGACGATGGTGGAGTACATGGAATCGATTCCAAATTCGGCAACCATAATTCCATAAAACTCAAGTATTCAGAATAAGATGAAATTTTCGGGAAGAAAGCACTAACATCATTCTTTCTGATTTCCTCCAAAAAATCCAGATAATCAGAATAAGTTGGTATTTGCAGGTTGTAATCCATGACTCTTCACTCAACACTTTTTTACATTTTAGACCACATCCATATATATAGAGGCAGAATTACGAGTAAAAGGGTTTTCTTTTTATTTTGAGATAAAGAAAAATAATTTTATTAAAGTTTCTATTTATTTATACAATTAGATATAAAAAAATTATTTTCAAATTAAATTAAATTAAATTAAATCATATCATGCATGTGTTGGTATTGCTCCTTGTAATTATTTTGTTTTATATGTTGCTGCAGTCATGCATAACATAAAATTTTGAAACAAAATAACATATTTCGCGATTAATATAAATATATAATAAAAAAATTAATTAAATAAATTAAAATGCTCTTATTATTCTCATCAGATATTAAAATAAATTTTATCAAATCTTAAAAAATCAGCATTATATTCAAAAGTTTCTTCTAACAAAATCACCTAATCAATATCCTTTATTTTCTTATTATTTATATCAACACAAAGTCAGAGTTATTTTCAAATTATTTACCAAATTTTTTTTGATTTTATTCAATCATTTTCAATTTTTAAATCACTTAATAAATACAATTTATTTAATTACTATTAATTTTATGCTCTATTAATTCTATCGTATATGATATCAATTATCATTCGGATTTACTAAAAGTTCCTTCTTTCCTTTTTCATATATGATATCAATTATCATTCGGATTTATGCACAGTTTCGATCTTGTTTCCTTTTACACATAATTTTTTTGAAATTGCTCTCTATTTCTTTTGACCAAGGAACTCCTTACGAAATTAAAAAAAAATCATTATTTTTCATCGTGGAACATATACTTTGTTGAAAACTATTTTTCAATAGAACTCCAAGATTTCAAATTCTCAAAAATTGAAAATTGAGGAATTTTATCGTTGAAAAAAGAGAGTAAAAGAAGATATGTTCTATTTAAAATTGAAATAGGTTTAGTCTAAATAAAGTGGGGCTCATTGATTTTTTTTATATAAAAAAAAGTGACTTATTTTTCGACATGAGGGCAGCAGATTTTTAACTTATTTATAATAACAACAATAGTTTTTATAGATATATAACTTAAATGATTATTATTATTTTATTTTATTTTGGTATCAAATGATTATTTATTTTATAAAAGAGATATCAGTTTTAACTAACTAATAAACCCTTGAAATTTTCTTTTGAAATAAATATATAATCAACAAATTATATAAGTATTATAATTTTTTATTGATATAAAATAACAATTGACAAGAAAATTTAACTTAAATTGTATGCGCGTGATGGAATTTGTTTATATTATAGAGAGAGAAAAATTCGAATTTTTTAAAAGCATTTATTTATAGGCTATTGGGAATACAAAAAAATTAATGATAATCAATTATTTCAATATCAGGATAACGTATGAAGAATGAAACACACACCATGAATTTCTAAACAAGAATATCTGATAATCGTATAAATATATAACTGATTGAATCGAAAACCATATTTGGCACGATATGACAACAAAATAGAAGTTTATTATTCAATCAGAAGAATTTTATCATATAGAAAATATTGTGTATTCACGTAGATTGTAAATCTCAGCAAGTTTTTCAGTATAATCATATATGAAATTAAAAATATTATAAAAAAAATTTATACACTCTTCTTTTTAAAATATCTTACAAGTTGAAATGAGCCAAAATAAATCATATAAATAACTAAAATAATAAAAGATATCTGAATTTAATTATGTTATGATTGTAATTGATTCCAGTTTTAAATGTCTCATGTTTACACATAATTAAAATTATTAAACAAGTATATCCAATCAAATCTTGTCCTATTATGAGATATTTTTTTTCCTTTCTCTCTCCATTGAAAAAAATAAGGAAACAAAATTTGCGAACTTTCTGAATAAGGAAACAATTTTTTTTTATCTTAATCTGAATTCTTAGTGTATCTCACCAAACTAAATTTATTTATTCAACTGAATGAAGGCCTATTTGAACCAGGCGAAAGAAAAAGAAAAAAAAAGGTGTCATCTAACTGTATAATAACGTTAAATAAACTTGCATATGTTTCAAAGATAATCATCAGAACAATATATCTTCATACCATAATTTTAGTTCAGAAACATAATGTATTTTTGAGTTTCAAACAATTAGTGGAGTCGTTAAGATAGGACAATCATTTGATTGATGCTTGAAAGCTCACGGAAATCGAAAGTGCATAAACAGAAGATCACAACAAAAGAAAAAAAAGAAAAAGAAAAGAAAAGACGGTATTGTATAATCAAGTCTCTTAGCCGGAAACTAGGTTTTACCATAATTGATGTTATTGTCAAATCAGATGTTTGATCAAACAAAAATAACAGGAAAAAAATTGACGACTAAGATTAATAAACAGAACCCCAACATTCTCATAACATAGTCATACTTCAATGTATGTAATCATCCCAATATTTGGGTCTTCTCCGTGTTCGCTTGGGTCTTTGGCTTCTGGGTTGAACTTCTTGCATCGAATCATTGGATTTGGGTTGTTGGCATGTTGTTCTTGGACTGTTGATGGTGCTTTTCATGGGATTGATGATCTCGGGTTCAAAAACTTTGATTTTCTCTCCTCCACTGTTGTTCGGCCCATCATCAAGAACACCATCATGACGAAGATTGCAACCAGATACTGTTGGAGTGTGATTAAAGGGCATGGAAAGTTCCATAGGATGAAAATTCAAATCTTGTATGAAGGGCTTGGTTTCAACAACTAAGTCATCAATGATTGGTGTTGCCAAAGACTCTGAATTAAGGGATAAAACAGAGGGAATGAAAGAAGAGGGAAGAGGAGGTTTTTGATCAAAGAAAAGATGAGTTGAAGGTGGTGACGATGGTGGAGTACATGGAATCGATTCCAAATTCGGCAACCATAATTCCATAAAACTCAAGTATTCAGAATAAGATGAAATTTTCGGGAAGAAAGCACTAACATCATTCTTTCTGATTTCCTCCAAAAAATCCAGATAATCAGAATAAGTTGGTATTTGCAGGTTGTAATCCATGACTCTTCACTCAACACTTTTTTACATTTTAGACCACATCCATATATATAGAGGCAGAATTACGAGTAAAAGGGTTTTCTTTTTATTTTGAGATAAAGAAAAATAATTTTATTAAAGTTTCTATTTATTTATACAATTAGATATAAAAAAATTATTTTCAAATTAAATTAAATTAAATCATGCATGTGTTGGTATTGCTCCTTGTAATTATTTTGTTTTATATGTTGCTGCAGTCATGCATAACATAAAATTTTGAAACAAAATAACATATTTCGCGATTAATATAAATATATAATAAAAAATTAATTAAATAAATTAAAATGCTCTTATTATTCTCATCAGATATTAAAATAAATTTTATCAAATCTTAAAAAATCAGCATTATATTCAAAAGTTTCTTCTAACAAAATCACCTAATCAATATCCTTTATTTTCTTATTATTTATATCAACACAAAGTCAGAGTTATTTTCAAATTATTTACCAAATTGTTTTTGATTTTATTCAATCATTTTCAATTTTTAAATCACTTAATAAATACAATTTATTTAATTACTATTAATTTTATGCTCTATTAATTCTATCGTATATGATATCAATTATCATTCGGATTTACTAAAAGTTCCTTCTTTCCTTTTTCATATATGATATCAATTATCATTCGGATTTATGCACAGTTTCGATCTTGTTTCCTTTTACACATAATTTTTTTGAAATTGCTCTCTATTTCTTTTGACCAAGGAACTCCTTACGAAATTAAAAAAAAATCATTATTTTTCATCGTGGAACATATACTTTGTTGAAAACTATTTTTCAATAGAACTCCAAGATTTCAAATTCTCAAAAATTGAAAATTGAGGAATTTTATCGTTGAAAAAAGAGAGTAAAAGAAGATATGTTCTATTTAAAATTGAAATAGGTTTAGTCTAAATAAAGTGGGGCTCATTGATTTTTTTTATATAAAAAAAAGTGACTTATTTTACGACATGAGGGCAGCAGATTTTTAACTTATTTATAATAACAACAATAGTTTTTATAGATATATAACTTAAATGATTATTATTATTTTATTTTATTTTGGTATCAAATGATTATTTATTTTATAAAAGAGATATCAGTTTTAACTAACTAATAAACCCTTGAAATTTTCTTTTGAAATAAATATATAATCAACAAATTATATAAGTATTATAATTTTTTATTGATATAAAATAACAATTGACAAGAAAATTTAACTTAAATTGTATGCGCGTGATGGAATTTGTTTATATTATAGAGAGAAAAATTCGAATTTTTTAAAAGCATTTATTTATAGGCTATTGTGAATACAAAATAAATTAATTCAAATATATTATTTTTTTATTTGATTAATGATAATCAATTATTTCAATATCAGGATAACGTATGAAGAATGAAACACACACCATGAATTTCTAAACAAGAATATCTGATAATCGTATAAATATATAACTGATTGAATCGAAAACCATATTTGGCACGATATGACAACAAAATAGAAGTTTATTATTCAATCAGAAGAATTTTATCATATAGAAAATATTGTGTATTCACGTAGATTGTAAATCTCAGCAAGTTTTTCAGTATAATCATATATGAAATTAAAAATATTATAAAAAAAAATTTATACACTCTTCTTTTTAAAATATCTTACAAGTTGAAATGAGCCAAAATAAATCATATAAATAACTAAAATAATAAAAGATATCTGAATTTAATTATGTTATGATTGTAATTGATTCCAGTTTTAAATGTCTCATGTTTACACATAATTAAAATTATTAAACAAGTATATCCAATCAAATCTTGTCCTATTATGAGATATTTTTTTTCCTTTCTCTCTCCATTGAAAAAAATAAGGAAACAAAATTTGCGAACTTTCTGAATAAGGAAACAATTTTTTTTTTATCTTAATCTGAATTCTTAGTGTATCTCACCAAACTAAATTTATTTATTCAACTGAATGAAGGCCTATTTGAACCAGGCGAAAGAAAAAGAAAAAAAAAGGTGTCATCTAACTGTATAATAACGTTAAATAAACTTGCATATGTTTCAAAGATAATCATCAGAACAATATATCTTCATACCATAATTTTAGTTCAGAAACATAATGTATTTTTGAGTTTCAAACAATTAGTGGAGTCGTTAAGATAGGACAATCATTTGATTGATGCTTGAAAGCTCACGGAAATCGAAAGTGCATAAACAGAAGATCACAACAAAAGAAAAAAAAGAAAAAAAAAGAAAAGACGGTATTGTATAATCAAGTCTCTTAGCCGGAAACTAGGTTTTACCATAATTGATGTTATTGTCAAATCAGATGTTTGATCAAACAAAAATAACAGGAAAAAAATTGACGACTAAGATTAATAAACAGAACCCCAACATTCTCATAACATAGTCATACTTCAATGTATGTAATCATCCCAATATTTGGGTCTTCTCCGTGTTCGCTTGGGTCTTTGGCTTCTGTGTTGAACTTCTTGCATCCGTTTTCGCTTGGGTCTTTGGCTTCTGGGTTGAACTTCTTGCATCGAATCATTGGATTTGGGTTGTTGGCATGTTGTTCTTGGACTGTTGATGGTGCTTTTCATGGGATTGATGATCTCGGGTTCAAAAACTTTGATTTTCTCTCCTCCACTGTTGTTCGGCCCATCATCAAGAACACCATCATGACGAAGATTGCAACCAGATACTGTTGGAGTGTGATTAAAGGGCATGGAAAGTTCCATAGGATGAAAATTCAAATCTTGTATGAAGGGCTTGGTTTCAACAACTAAGTCAGCAATGATTGGTGTTGCCAAAGACTCTGAATTAAGGGATAAAACAGAGGGAATGAAAGAAGAGGGAAAAGGAGGTTTTTGATCAAAGAAAAGATGAGTTGAAGGTGGTGACGATGGTGGAGTACATGGAATCGATTCCAAATTCGGCAACCATAATTCCATAAAACTCAAGTATTCAGAATAAGATGAAATTTTCGGGAAGAAAGCACTAACATCATTCTTTCTGATTTCCTCCAAAAAATCCAGATAATCAGAATAAGTTGGTATTTGCAGGTTGTAATCCATGACTCTTCACTCAACACTTTTTTACATTTTAGACCACATCCATATATATAGAGGCAGAATTACGAGTAAAAGGGTTTTCTTTTTATTTTGAGATAAAGAAAAATAATTTTATTAAAGTTTCTATTTATTTATACAATTAGATATAAAAAAATTATTTTCAAATTAAATTAAATTAAATCATGCATGTGTTGGTATTGCTCCTTGTAATTATTTTGTTTTATATGTTGCTGCAGTCATGCATAACATAAAATTTTGAAACAAAATAACATATTTCGCGATTAATATAAATATATAATAAAAAATTAAGTAAATAAATTAAATAAATTAAAATGCTCTTATTATTCTCATCAGATATTAAAATAAATTTTATCAAATCTTAAAAAATCAGCATTATATTCAAAAGTTTCTTCTAACAAAATCACCTAATCAATATCCTTTATTTTCTTATTATTTATATCAACACAAAGTCAGAGTTATTTTCAAATTATTTACCAAATTGTTTTTGATTTTATTCAATCATTTTCAATTTTTAAATCACTTAATAAATACAATTTATTTAATACACATAATTTTTTTTGAAATTGCTCTCTATTTCTTTTGACCAAGGAACTCCTTACGAAATTAAAAAAAAATCATTATTTTTCATCGTGGAACATATACTTTGTTGAAAACTATTTTTCAATAGGTTCTATTTAAAATTGAAATAACTCCATTGATTTTTTTATATAAAAAAAAGATTTCAAATTCTTATTTATAATCAAAAATTGAAAATTGAGGAATTTTATCGTTGAAATAAATATATAAAGAGATTGATATAAAATAACAATTGACAAGAAAATTTAACTTAAATTGTATGTTCGTGATGGAATTTGTTTATATTATAGAAAGAGAAAAATTCGAATTTTTTAAAAGCATTTATTTATAGGCTATTGTGAATACAAAATAAATTAATTCAAATATATTATTTTATTTTTTGATTAATGATAATCAATTATTTCAATATCAGGATAACGTATGAAGAATGAAACACACACCATGAAGCATAAACAGATGATCACAACAAAAGAAAAATAAGAAAAAAAAAAGAAAAGACGGTATTGTATAATCAAGTCTCTTAGCCGGAAACTAGGTTTTACCATAATTGATGTTATTGTCAAATCAGATGTTTGATCAAACAAAAATAACAGGACAAAAATTAACGACTAAGATTAATAAACAGAACCCCAACATTCTCATAACATAGTCATACTTCAATGTATGTAATCATCACAATATTTGGGTCTTCTCCGTTTTCGCTTGGGTCTTTGGCTTCTGTGTTGAACTTCTTGCATCCGTTTTCGCTTGGGTCTTTGGCTTCTGTGTTGAACTTCTTGCATCGAATCATTGGATTTGGGTTGTTGGCATGTTGTTCTTGGACTGTTGATGGTGCTTTTCATGGGATTGATGATCTCGGGTTCAAAAACTTTGATTTTCTCTCCTCCACTGTTGTTCGGCCCATCATCAAGAACACCATCATGACGAAGATTGTAACCAGATACTGTTGGAGTGTGATTAAAGGGCATGGAAAGTTCCATAGGATGAAAATTCAAATCTTGTATGAAGGGCTTGGTTTCAACAACTAAGTCAGCAATGATTGGTGTTGCCAAAGACTCTGAATTAAGGGATAAAACAGAGGGAATGAAAGAAGAGGGAAGAATAGGTTTTTGATCAAAGAAAAGATGAGTTGAAGGTGGTGACGATGGTGGAGTACATGGAATCGATGCCAAATTCGGCAACCATAATTCCATAAAACTCAAGTATTCAGAATAAGATGAAATTTTCGGGAAGAAAGCATTAACATCATTCTTTCTGATTTCCTCCAAAAAATCCAGATAATCAGAATAAGTTGGTATTTGCAGGTTGTAATATGTAACACCCCGTAGTACTCCGGTTGTTAACATACATGATATTTAACATTCACAGCGGAAGACTTTATTTGAAAAGGAATAAAGCATCTTATAAAAATACGAGTAAACTTTTTCCAAAACATTTCATAAAAACATTTCTAAAAACGTTCACGTCAGATACTGCGAAAGCGTAAATCTGAATATACATCTACTAATTAATCCCATGAGCCAGTATTAGTGGCCATTGACCATCAAGATATGACATCAGGTGTCATTCCTGACGGAGTCTCACGGACAGCATAACGACTGTATTTCGGATAACTAGAAACATGATTCCACACATACAGATAACCTAATTAATACAACAATTTAAACAGATAGCTTGCAAGTCCCACACGGACTGCAATCCCCTTAATGGGTCAATACAACTAATAAGGCTCTATGCCCAAATTAACTGAATACATGCATCAAGTCTATATTAATTCGAAGTATAAAAGTATCAGTAAATAATCCATGGCTCTAAGAATACTATCATGAGCCTAAATAAATACATACAATAATCTCCATAAAATAATTAAGCATGTTAACAAGACTACATGCCAACATCAAATCTAAACATAATATAAAATCATCAGCTGCATCATCAACTACTCCAATGCGGGAGGCCTTGCCCCTAGAAGCATCACCACTACTCTGGGTACCTGAAATGATGTCCCCAAACGGGGTAAGATAACAACATCTCAGTAAGCTCAAGGTTCATAGAGGATCCTCTAACCCCTGAGCCCACTTCCTGCATAACAAGTCAGATATAAAGCATATAATACAGACATACAGCATAAACATAGCATCATCATATCATCCTTGTGTAACCCCAGGGTCAAAGCCATAGACGGTTACACATGTGTGACTTCCAGGGTCAAGCCATAGACAGTCAACACAACCTCAGTATGAAATAGCTCCCAGAGTCAAGTCATAGGCAACCTACATACCATGATCACTGACCAGGATCCTCATAACATATATCATCAGTGCATCATCATAACATCAAGATTATATAACATCTATATGAATGTGAATGAATGCATATATACATCATACCATATACTTCCATACAATATAACCATAATGCCCACCATCATGGTGGGGCCACAAGAGAGAGGAGTCAACTAGAACTAGGAGCTTACCTTAGGGAGCTTAGCACAAGCGCACACTCCAATATAATACGTATGCTCCAACAAAATCCTCAAGTGCACGGTTCTCTAGGCACACCTAGAGTAGGAACCATTCAAATCATTAATTACATATTAATTAATCAAGTCATATCCACGACTTAATCATTTAATGATTCCACTTTTCATACTCATATGCCAATAATATGCCCATTACAAGCCTAGACCAATTATTACTTATTACATATTTTAGTGCATTATTACAAGCCACTTTAATCTTCAATTACTTACATAGTTTAGAATCACATGCAAGGCTCACTTAGATTATTTTCAACTCATCCAAGTCATATTTATGATTATTATAAGTTACTAAGGGTTCCCCTAAGCCCACTTAGCTTAAATATCACTTTTATGGTTTTTCCATAACTGTACATGCTTCTGTTTTCTAGTTACTGGGCGTGACTCACTTGTTATAAAATTCTAATCTTTTAGTATGTTAATCTAGACTCAATTACCTTTCCAAAAAGGTATCATATGCCTCATTTGAAGTTTCCTAGCTCCGGTTATCACCATTTGAAGTTGGACAAACAAAGCTGTTTGCCAACTCCGAACAGGGCCCTAAACATCCTTTACCATTTCTGCGATTATGGAAATTCTACTAAATAAATTGCTCTAAAAATTTTATGTAGACAAATACACACTTTTATCTTTAATTAGACATATTATGAGCCTAATTTGAGTAATAATTGAGGGAGAAAAAATTCATGGAAGTGTCAGCCATGTACAGCGCCCCTGCACATGCCTCCCTGTGCAGTCCTCACTCAAACAAACATACAGAATGGAATATATCTTCAATGGATACCAAATTTTGACACCACGTAGATAACATCTCAATCTTCAATTTGATATAAGGCACATCCCTATATGACCTCTGTGGAGGAAGATATGCTCTCCCCAATTTTGCCTAAAAACTGGTTACTTAGCCTTAAATGTGTTTACTTAACAAACCTTAATTACTTTTGATTATAAATCCTAATTCACATTAATTCTTGGATTTTTCTATTATTAAGTCACATTATGAAATATCCTTAGTCCCATTATGTCATGATACTTAAATTTTACTAATTATTTAATTAGTGTACCTAAACCTTACTTTAGTCCAATTTTAGAGTTAAATCCTTGATTACTTTTGTTAATTAATCTCTACCCTTAATTAATCACCTAATTCATCATCTCCTTAATTTTAACACAACTAAACCCTTATGTACTTTATGGGGCAGATTTGATTAGCTATATTAATTAGGATTTTTAGCCATTATTAATCATGATCATCAGTTACGGTCATCATCATCAGTTACAGGTCACTAACCGCTGACCACTTGTTCTGTAACGTCCCCATTCCACTACCCATTTCACTCCCTCTCTTCAACCTCTACATCCCAAAAGACTCTCCATTTTCCCTCCTCTATTTGTCTATTTAAACTCATCTCTTCCTTCCTCCAAGTTTTACCACTTTCATCAAACTTATAAAACTTTGCCTTCCTTCTGCAATTTTTGCCCTAACCTCCTTTCTGCCAAAAATGACCAAATTCTCAGTAAAAGTGACTCCTGTGGCCAGCCGTGACCAAAAGCCTGAACTCACTGAACCCATTGCCCACCTATACCTAGAAAGAAATATATCCATATAAGACAAAATCTCTCTACCCTCCTTCCTACAAAAGGCCCTGACCAGCCTTAAGTGGCTTCGGTTTGCCACTGATGAACGAGAGATGAATGTCTCGATAGTGGGTAATTTTTTGTATCAAACAAGGAGGCTGCCTGAAGAGGACTCCACTTATGTGATCACAGTGAGGGGAAAACAGGTATCATTCTCCTCCACTGCTATTCAGAAAGTACTCTACCTTCCCACCATTTCCAACTGTCCATACCAAGAATATATAGACAGTAAGGAAGTTTCCAAATTTCTGAGGGACGTGAAGGAGACAATAGCCATTAGGAACCCCACCTACGCCGAAGGAGCCCTCTGCAAGGGGAGCATGAAGGATGAGGCCAGATTTTGGGCATTGTTTGCTAACTCCAACCTCACTCCCTCCACTCATGAGGTAACTGTCAAGTGGGCCCTCCATGTCCAAATCTACTGCATCATGAGGAACATTTCTTTTGATGCAGTACCTCTTATTTATAACAGTTTGAAGAAGGAGATGAGAAAAACTACTATCTGCCTTCCTTGCCTAATTACAAAGCTCTGCTTGAGAGCTGGTGTGGAAGCTCACGAGGATGATATAACGAAGGTGGCATCTGTCATCGATGGTAAGACTTAGAATGGTCTAAAGAGCACATACATTGAGATAGCTGAGCCAGTTCCTGAAGCATTCAGATGCACTGCCACCAGTGATGATGATGAGGAGACCCCTGAGGCCCCTCATAAGAAAACCACGAAGGTCACCCCTTAAAAATCCACCACTTCTGCCTATGTTCAGGCAAGAAGAACCGTTCCCCTTACCACCAAGGTGAAAAAAGGATGCCCCTGTTGCTATTGAAAGCAAACAGGGCAAGAAGAAATCCCTTCCAAAGTGTAACAGCTCGTTATACATCGATATTGTTAACATTAATTATGATATTAAGCGCAGTTACAATCACAGTAATTCATTTATAAAAATGCGTGTAAACTTTTTCCGTTTATTACGCGAGGATTTAAAACAATAAAAGCGTAATAATTAAAAGTTATGACCATAATTGTAAACTCTTTGCGGAATACTTATTTACTACTTTTATAACTTATTTTACTTACTATAAGTCACTAAGGGGTTCCCATAAACCCACTTAGCTAGTTTCTCAATTTTATGTTTTCTATCTATCCGAACATGGTTCGGTCTCTAATTTTCTGCGGATAAATCGTATTCTAAAACCTCTCATCTTTTGATATGTTATTATACACTCAATTACCTCTCTACAAAGCTATTACACGATTAATTTAGAGCTCGTTTGCTTTGGATATCGCCGTTTGAAGTTGGACAAGCAAAACTGCCAACCAACCCCAAAACAGCTCCAAACATCTCTCATTCCACGAATTACTGCAGAAAATCCACTCAACCAATTGCTCTCAATTTTTTATACAACAAACTAGATACCTCAAGCTTCAATTTTATATATCATACACTTAATTTGACTAAGAAACGAAGCGGGAATAAATTTCCCAATACCGGTCCAGAACTGAAAGAAACTGACCTTGAAGGTCGAGGCATGTGAGAGGGAAAAACAAAATTTTTCGAGCGGAATGACACATACCATATCAAGAAACATGCTTTAGGGCATGGATGTTACCTTGTTTGCTTTCCAAAATTGGAGGATGATCAAGATGAGGCTTGAAGATGCAAGCCCTCTAATGTTGATCCACACCACCCTTTGTCAAGACGGAAGAACTCTTCTTCAAGGCCACCAACGAAAACACCAATGGAGGCAAGCTATGCGCCCAATGTGTGAAGGAGGAGGCTAGGTCAAGGTGTTTAGAAGAGTGAATATTCAGCAAGAATAGACACAAAAGTGGCGCATGGTTTTCTTTGAAAACGGCTAGGTTTTTTCGAAACTCTCTTAAGAAAAACCTCACAAAAGGAACCCACAAGGAGATGAGAGATTAAGTTAATTAAAATCTAATTTTCTTCACTCAAATAAGGCCTTATATATAGCGCACACTAGGGGGATGAGTGGAGTTGTTGCAAAATCAAATCTTGTCAACAACCTCCTCTCACATCCTCATGATATCAAGTGAATATCTCAACAACCATCATATGGCCAGCCATATGGTGCGCCCCACTTGGCCTCATAACAGTCCAGATATGTTGAGCAGTTGCATTCAAACTTGAACCAACTGTCTCACTTATTCTCTCAACAAACCAGATCTGACTGGAGCTCATTTGGTTGATCTTATGACCATCATCAGATACCTAAAACAGCGCTCCATATCCTCACTAGAAGATTCTCAAAGATCTCCTCTTGATATTTGGGATTTGTTCCAACAAGATCTTATCTTATCCTTTTGTTATGAAACAACTTTTCATAGCCAATTCAAATTCGAATTCAAACATTTGAATTCAAACGTTCAAATATTTAAATTTTAAATTCAAATTCAAATTCCAAATTCAAATTCAAATTTCAAATTCAAAATTCAAATTCAAAATTCAAAATTTCAAATTTCAAATTTCAAATTCAAAATTCAAAATTCGAATTTCAAATTTCAAATTCAAAATTCAAAATTCGAATTTCAAAATTCAAATTCAAATTTCAAAATTCAAATTTCAAACATTTGATAATTAATTTAACTAATTAAATTAATTAGTAATGTCTTGGACCATCCAAACCCATTAACTAACCATGCGCCCTTTTTTTCCTTTTGGTGGGCTTCCAAACTTCTTCTTGGGCTAACAACCATTATTAGGCCCAATACCTTTAATGCTATATTGTCATGACAATAAGGTGTTAGTGTGTGACCCATTAGGCCCAACATAGCCACTGACATAAATGGGCTTGGGCCCAATAAGCCCACAACCCATCTAATGACAACACAAAGCACTAGCAATGCTTTGTTTCCCCAGAGCTAGTTAGGTTAATGACATAATCATCCTATTCCACATATTTGGTTGCCGTATGTATTTCCTTTCGTCTCGGTTACCTTCCCATAAAACCTAGGGTAAGGAAACGTATCAACCCTTGCGGTTTAGGGTAAACTTTATTCGAAATAGGGAATCTTCAATTTACTGACTCTAAAGGCAGATCATCTCATGATCTCTTTTACTATGCATAGATTCCGAGTCCCTGTAAATGTCATCCTGATTTCTCCGGTTTACAGATAACCTAATCTCTCACAGAGATTTGACGAATTCCTTCAGCTTATCACCCTAGCCCTGTGCTCTTTCAGGACAAGCCCAACAGTATACCTATGAGTCTCCATGTTTCAGGCAGACGAGGTATACAGTCAAAGCGTGCCTTCTAGAACACAGTCTAGGTAATAACTTCTGGTCTAAGGAAAGACATACCAAAATATAAAGAGACTACTCTAATGATACTCTCTGTGAGATTTCCTCACAGAGTCTCTTTTGTGGGTCTGTTCAGTGCGAGCTATACCCTTATAGATCCACCCACGACTTTAGCTAAGACATCTCCATATCTGTAGCTCACGAGGTCTTTACCTTGCATCCGAATACAAGTAGATAAGTCGTGCTAGTCTTACCCGAGATCACTGATCCCCATTCTCAGTGTCTCTAGACTAGGAACATAAAATTAGGAATAAACATCCAATATCCTTGAATCCTCATGATCGTGATCTCATCACAGATACTCAAGAGATACCTATTTTATTCCAAGGGGTTTATCCAGTTACTCATATATAATATTAACAGTAATATCGAGACAAAATATGAAACAGGATAAAGAATGCTTTTATTTATTTGCGACAATACAAAGGTCTACATCTATGTCCTTATTTAATCATAAGATTGTCTCTAGGACACCCAAATACTAACAAGCTCCCACTTGGCCTAGAGCCAATCAGACCTAAGTCGTATACCCAAAGCCTCATAATGACTATCATGTTTTCTCTGAGAAACAGCCTTTGTCAGAGAATCGGCCAGGTTATCATCTGTGGGAACATAATCCATCTTTACATCCATTCTATCAATGATTTCTCTAATCAGGTGATATCTGCGGAGCACGTGCTTAGATCTTTGATGAGACCTAGGTTCCTTTGACTGCGCAATGGCTCCAGTGTTGTCGCACAGCAACTGTATGGGCTCATCCACGCTTGGAACCACCCTAAGTTCAGATATGAACTTCTTGATCCACACGGCCTCCTTAGCCGCTTCTGAAGCAGCTATATATTCAGCTTCTGTCGTTGAATCTGCTGTTGTCTCCTGCTTGGAACTCTTCCAAGATACTGCCCCACCATTTAAGGTGAATACGAACCCTGACTGTGACTTGCAGTCATCTTTGTCACTCTGAAAGCTGGCATCAGTGAACCCTTTCACTGTTAGCTCATCAACCCCACCATAGACCAGAAACACATCCTTAGTTCTTCTTAAGTACTTAAGGATGGTCTTGACTGCCGTCCAGTGACCCTCTCCAGGGTCCGACTGGTATCTGCTCGTAATGCTTAAAGCATATGAGACATCTGGTCTCGTACATATCATGGCATACATGATGGATCCAATAGCCGAAGCGTATGGAATTCCACTCATGCGATCCTTCTCAGCCTGTGACTTAGGACACATGGCCTTTGAAAGATGTACCCCATGACTGACGGGAAGAAAACCCCTTTTCGACCCTTCCATGCTAAACCTCTTTAGCATCTTGTCAATATACGTGGATTGAGATAAACCCAGCAGCCTGTTTGATCTATCTCTATAGATTTTTATACCAAGTATAAAGGCCGCCTCTCCCAAATCCTTCATGGTGAAGCTTTTTGAAAGCCACTCTTTCGTCGTTTGTAATGTGGGGATGTCATTTCCTATTAACAATATGTCATCTACATAAAGTACTAGGAAGACGACATTACTCCCACTAACCTTCTTGTAAACACAAGGTTCATCCTCGTTCTTGATAAAACCGTTACTCTTAACGACTTCATCAAAACGAATATTCCAACTCCTTGATGCTTGCTTTAGCCCATATATCGACCTTTGAAGTTTGCATACCATATGCTCCTGATCTTTGATTTCAAAGCCTTCAGGTTGTGTCATGTACACATCCTCCTTCAAGAACCCATTCAAGAAGGCGGTCTTGACATCCATTTGCCAAATTTCATAGTCGTGATATGCCGCTATTGCAAGCATGATCCTAATAGATTTGATCATGGCAACAGGTGAGAAAGTCTCATCATAGTCAACTCCTTGTCTTTGACGATACCCTTTCGCAACCAACCTAGCTTTGTAGGTCTGAACGTTGCCATCTGCATCAGTCTTTCTTTTAAAGACCCATTTGTTACCAATAGGAACTATTCCTTGCGGTTTAGGAACCAAGGTCCATACCTTGTTTTGATACATCGAATCCATTTCAGATTCCATGGCTTCAAGCCATCTAGAAGAGTCAACATCCTTGACTGCCTCTTCGTAGTTACTTGGTTCATCATCCTCGACGGTTTGCTGATTCTCAATCACAAACCCATACCTCTCAGGTGGATGGATGCCCCTCGTTGACCTACGGAGTTGTGTGTTTACTTCTCCATTGGAGAACGTCGCCTGTGGAGCAGACTTGGGTTCCTCAATCTGTTCATGTGGTTCTTGAACTTCTTCAAGATCAATCTTACTCCTACTAGCTCCTTGAGAGATCAAATCCTTCTCAAGGAACTCAGCATTCTTTGACACAAACACTTTGTGTTCATCCATGGAGTAAAAGTAGTATCCCTTAGTACCTTTGGGATACCCCACAAATAGACATTTAGTACTCTTAGCACTAAGCTTGTCTGATGCCAACGCTTTGACGTAAGCCGGCGATCCCCATACCCTGAGGTAACTCAGGTTGGGTCTCTTACCATTCCATATCTCATATGGTGTGGTCTGAACAGATTTAGACGGTACCCTATTTAGAAGGTATGCCGCTGTGTCTAGGGCATATCCCCAAAACGATTTTGGAAGTTGAGTCTCATTCATCATAGACCTGACCATGTCTAACAAGGTCCTGTTTCTCCTTTCGGAGACACCATTTTGGTGTGGTGTGTAAGGTGCAGTAAACTGCGAGAGAATTCCATTTTCTCTCAGATAATCCTGAAACTCATGGCTCAGATATTCACCACCACGATCTGATCGTAATGTCTTAATCATCTTGCCACGCTGTTTCTCTACTTCATTCCTAAACTCCTTGAACTTTTCAAAGGCTTCGGATTTATATCTCATTAGGTACACGTACCCAAATCTTGATTTGTCATCTGTAAAGGTAATGAAATAGGAGTATCCTCCTCTAGCCTCTATAGACATTGGCCCACAAACATCAGTGTGAATGAGTTCTAATAACTCACTAGCCCTATGACTCTCAAGCCCCTTGGGCTTGTGACAAGTCATTTTCCCAGCTAGACAAGATTCACATTGTCCATAGGATTCCAAATCCATGGAATCTAGGTATCCATCTGCATGCATCCTAGACAATCTTGTTTCGTTTATGTGCCCTAGTCTACAATGCCAAAGATAAGATTGATTATCTATCCTAGGTCGTTTCACAGCTACATTGAGCACTTCAGTTCCCATTTCCAGAACATACAATCCATTTATTAATGAAGCAGTACCATAAACAATATCATTCAAAATGATAGAAAATGTACCATTCTTAATACTAAAAGTAAAACCATCTTGTTCTAAACAAGAAATAGAAATAATGTTTCTAGAAATGTTCGGAACATAAAGACAATTATTCAAATGCAGTAAAAGGCCCGTAGGCAAAATAAGGTCGGCATCTCCAACAGAATGAGCAGCAACCCTTGCTCCATTGCCAACGCGAAGATCCACCTCGTTTCTCTCCAATCTCCTTGGGCTCCTAAGCACCTGCAACATATTGCAGATATGAGAACCACAACCGGTATCCAATACCCATGAAGTCGGATTAGCACAAGAATAATTTATCTCAATCATGAAAGTACCTGAGGCAGAAGCATCACCATGCTTCTTGTCCTTCACACTCTTCAGGTAGTCTGGACAATTCCTCTTCCAATGGCCTTTCTTGCCACAATGGAAGCACTCAGCATCGCCTTTGTCCTTGGATGCTTTCTTACCCTTCTTGTTGCCCTTCTTCTTCTTGGATTTTCCTTTGGGCTTAAGGGAGTCACCTTTAGCAGGCTCCTTACCCTTACCCTTACCCTTGGCCTTGTTAGGCCCACCAATCAGAAGAGCTTGTGTCCTATCCTTCTTGATAGACACTTCAGCAGTTGTTAACATGCTTAACAATTCAGGCAAGCTCACAAGCATCCCATGCATGTTATAATTCATTATGAATTGACTGAAGGAAGGTGGAAGTGAGGCCAGGACTAAGTCATTACTCAGTTCGGCATCCATCAAGAAGCCTAGATTTCCTAGCTTCTCAATCAGCCCGATTATCTTAAGAACATGACTGCTAACAGACATGTTCTCAGACATCCTGCAAGAGAACAGTTCTCTAGAGGCCTCATACCTCTCATGCCTGCCTTTAACGTCATACAACTCCTTGAGATGTAAGACAATAGAGGGAGCATCCATATGCTCATGCTGCTTTTGCAGTTCAGGTGACATGGATGCCAACATGATGCATACTGCCATCGTATCGTCATCCATGTGTTGTTTGTGGGCCTCGAAATCATATTCCGCGAACCCATCTTCCCCTTCCCTAGGAGCTACGGGTAATGGACCATCAAGGACGTAGGCAATCTTTTCGGCCCTAAGAACAATTCTCAGGTTCCGATACCAGTCCATAAAGTTTGAACCGGTCAGTTTATTCGTATCAAGTATTGAGCGCAGTGACAGTGGATTAGTCATACTAAAAACTGAAAAATGTAAAGAAAGATTAATTAATATATTGTCGTGTTACAATTTATTAAAGACTTTAAATAAATTGCCCCTCCCACTATTTTATCTAAGTCAATGACCCTTACCATTTGACTTAGGGTTAATCTACTTTTAGATTTTACCTTAGTGAGATTTTGATGGTGCATTACCCGTAGCTCCTAGGGAAGGGGAAGATGGGTTCGCGGAATATGATTTCGAGGCCCACAAACAGCACATGGATGACAATGTGTTGACTGTATGCATCATGTTGGCATCCATGTCGCCTGAATTGCAAAAGCAGCATGAGCATATGGATGCTCCCTCTATTGTCTTACATCTCAAGGAGTTGTATGACATTAAAGGCAGGCATGAGAGGTATGAGGCCTCTAGAGAATTGTTCTCATGCAGGATGTCTGAGAACATGTCTGTTAGCAGTCATGTTCTTAAGATGATCAGGCTCATTGAGAAGCTAGGAAATCTAGGCTTCGTGATGGATGCCGAGCTAAGTAATGACTTAGTCCTGACCTCACTTCCACCTTCCTTCAGTCAATTCATTATGAATTACAACATGCATGGGATGCTTGTGAGCTTGCCTGAATTGTTAAGCATGTTAACAACTGCTGAAGTGTCTATCAAGAAGGATAGGACACAAGCTCTTCTGATTGGTGGGCCTAGCAAGGCCAAGGGTAAGGGTAAGGGTAAGGAGCCTGCTAAAGGTGACTCCCTTAAGCCCAAAGGAAAATCCAAGAAGAAGAAGGGCAACAAGAAGGGTAAGAAAGCATCCAAGGACAAAGGCGATGCTGAGTGCTTCCATTGTGGCAAGAAAGGCCATTGGAAGAGGAATTGTCCAGACTACCTGAAGAGTGTGAAGGACAAGAAGCATGGTGATGCTTCTGCCTCAGGTACTTTCATGATTGAGATAAATTATTCTTGTGCTAATCCGACTTCATGGGTATTGGATACCGGTTGTGGTTCTCATATCTGCAATATGTTGCAGGTGCTTAGGAGCCCAAGGAGATTGGAGAGAAACGAGGTGGATCTTCGCGTTGGCAATGGAGCAAGGGTTGCTGCTCATTCTGTTGGAGATGCCGACCTTATTTTGCCTACGGGCCTTTTATTGCATTTGAATAATTGTCTTTATGTTCCAAACATTTCTAGAAACATTATTTCTATTTCTTGT
The DNA here is from genome assembly GCF_033153095.1 of Gastrolobium bilobum. Taxonomy (NCBI): domain Eukaryota; kingdom Viridiplantae; phylum Streptophyta; class Magnoliopsida; order Fabales; family Fabaceae; genus Gastrolobium; species Gastrolobium bilobum. Next base: position 24,183 of record NW_026896963.1, read on the forward strand.
TTAGAACAAGATGGTTTTACTTTTAGTATTAAGAATGGTACATTTTCTATCATTTTGAATGATATTGTTTATGGTACTGCTTCATTAATAAATGGATTGTATGTTCTGGAAATGGGAACTGAAGTGCTCAATGTAGCTGTGAAACGACCTAGGATAGATAATCAATCTTATCTTTGGCATTGTAGACTAGGGCACATAAACGAAACAAGATTGTCTAGGATGCATGCAGATGGATACCTAGATTCCATGGATTTGGAATCCTATGGACAATGTGAATCTTGTCTAGCTGGGAAAATGACTTGTCACAAGCCCAAGGGGCTTGAGAGTCATAGGGCTAGTGAGTTATTAGAACTCATTCACACTGATGTTTGTGGGCCAATGTCTATAGAGGCTAGAGGAGGATACTCCTATTTCATTACCTTTACTGATGACAAATCAAGATTTGGGTACGTGTACCTAATGAGATATAAATCCGAAGCCTTTGAAAAGTTCAAGGAGTTTAGGAATGAAGTAGAGAAACAGCGTGGCAAGATGATTAAGACATTACGATCAGATCGTGGTGGTGAATATCTGAGCCATGAGTTTCAGGATTATCTGAGAGAAAATGGAATTCTCTCGCAGTTTACTGCACCTTACACACCACACCAAAATGGTGTCTCCGAAAGGAGAAACAGGACCTTGTTAGACATGGTCAGGTCTATGATGAGTGAGACTCAACTTCCAAAATCGTTTTGGGGATATGCCCTAGACACAGCGGCATACCTTCTAAATAGGGTACCGTCTAAATCTGTTCAGACCACACCATATGAGATATGGAATGGTAAGAGACCCAACCTGAGTTACCTCAGGGTATGGGGATCGCCAGCTTATGTCAAAGCGTTGGCATCAGACAAGCTTAGTGCTAAGAGTACTAAATGTCTATTTGTGGGGTATCCCAAAGGTACTAAGGGATACTACTTTTACTCCATGGATGAACACAAAGTGTTTGTGTCAAAGAATGCTGAGTTCCTTGAGAAGGATTTGATCTCTCAAGGAGCCAGTGGGAGTAAGATTGATCTTGAAGAAGTTCAAGAACCACATGAACAGATTGAGGAACCCAAGTCTGCTCCGCAGGCGACGTTCTCCAATGGAGAAGTAAACACACAACTCCGTAGGTCAACGAGGGGCATCCATCCACCTGAGAGGTATGGGTTTGTGATTGAGAATCAGCAAACCGTCGAGGATGATGAACCAAGTAACTACGAAGAGGCAGTCAAGGATGTTGACTCTTCTAGATGGCTTGAAGCCATGGAATCTGAAATGGATTCGATGTATCAAAACAAGGTATGGACCTTGGTTCCTAAACCGCAAGGAATAGTTCCTATTGGTAACAAATGGGTCTTTAAAAGAAAGACTGATGCAGATGGCAACGTTCAGACCTACAAAGCTAGGTTGGTTGCGAAAGGGTATCGTCAAAGACAAGGAGTTGACTATGATGAGACTTTCTCACCTGTTGCCATGATCAAATCTATTAGGATCATGCTTGCAATAGCGGCATATCACGACTATGAAATTTGGCAAATGGATGTCAAGACCGCCTTCTTGAATGGGTTCTTGAAGGAGGATGTGTACATGACACAACCTGAAGGCTTTGAAATCAAAGATCAGGAGCATATGGTATGCAAACTTCAAAGGTCGATATATGGGCTAAAGCAAGCATCAAAGAGTTGGAATATTCGTTTTGATGAATAAGAGTAACGGTTTTATCAAGAACGAGGATGAACCTTGTGTTTACAAGAAGGTTAGTGGGAGTAACTAGTACTTTATGTAGATGACATATTGTTAATAGGAAATGACATCCCCACATTACAAACAACGAAGAGTGGCTTTCAAAAAGCTTCACCATGAAGGATTTGGGAGAAGCGGCCTTTATACTTGGTATAAAGATCTATAGAGATAGATCAAACAGGCTGCTGGGTTTATCTCAATCCACGTATATTGACAAGATGCTAAAGAGGTTTAGCATGGAAGGGTCGAAAAGGGGTTTTCTTCCCGTCAGTCATGGGGTACATCTTTCAAAGGCTATGTGTCCTAAGTCACAGCCTGAGAAGGATCGCATGAGTGGAATTCCATACGCTTCGGCTATTGGATCCATCATGTATGCCATGATATGTACGAGACCAGATGTCTCATATGCTTTGAGCATTACGAGCAGATACCAGTCGGACCCTGGAGAGGGTCACTGGACAGCAGTCAAGACCATCCTTAAATACTTAAGAAGAACTAAGGATGTGTTTCTGGTCTATGGTGGGGTTGATGAGCTAACAGTGAAAGGGTTCACTGATGCCAGCTTTCAGAGTGACAAAGATGACTGCAAGTCACAGTCAGGGTTCGTATTCACCTTAAATGGTGGGGCAGTATCTTGGAAGAGTTCCAAGCAGGAGACAACAGCAGATTCAACGACAGAAGCTGAATATATAGCTGCTTCAGAAGCAGCTAAGGAGGCCGTGTGGATCAAGAAGTTCATATCTGAACTTAGGGTGGTTCCAAGCGTGGATGAGCCCATACAGTTGCTTTGCGACAACACTGGAGCCATTGCGCAGTCAAAGGAACCTAGGTCTCATCAAAGATCTAAGCACGTGCTCCGCAGATATCACCTGATTAGAGAAATCATTGATAGGATGGATGTAAAGATGGATTATATTCCCACAGATGATAACCTAGCCGATTCTCTGACAAAGGCTGTTTCTCAGAGAAAACATGATAGTCATTATGAGGCTTTGGGTATACGACTTAGGTCTGATTGGCTCTAGGCCAAGTGGGAGCTTGTTAGTATATGGATGTCCTAGAGACAATCTTTTAATTAGATTAGGACATATGTAGACCTTTTATATTGTCGCAAATAAATAAAAGCACTATTTATCCTGTTTCATATTTTGTCTCAATATTACTGTTAATATTTTATATGAGTAACTGGATAAACCCCTTGGAATAAAATAGGTATCTCTTGAGTATCTGTGATGAGATCACGATCATGAGGATTCAAGGATACTGGATATTTATTCCTAAGTGATCTCGGGTAAGACTAGCACGACTTATCTACTTGTATTTGGATGCAAGGTAAAGACCTCGTGACTACAATGCGGGTAGTGTCTTAGCTAAAGTCGTAGGTG
>NW_026896964.1:0-27247 GCF_033153095.1 Gastrolobium bilobum
TTTATCAGATCGAGGGCTTGCTCTGAGAGACTCTGCCCGAATAGCATCCTCCAGCTGCACCATTAATCACCAACCTTGTTTCAGGAGAAATGCCATTAAAGAAAATTGCTACCTTTCTGTCATTGTCTCCTTCCCATTGTGGACACTTCCGGATAAGTTCTTGGAATCTATTCCAAGTTGCACACAATGATTCTCCTTCAAATTGACGGAAATTCGTGATTGCATTCACCAGCTGATTATATTTCTCCATAGAAAAGAAATGGGCAAAGAATTTGTTTGACAAATCTTCCCATGTTGAGATACTATTTGCTGGTTGCCTTTCTATCCATTTGAGAGCACTTCCCTTAACAGCAAAATGGAAAAGTCGGAGCCTGATAGCATCAGCAGACACTCCATTGTGCTTTGTAGTGTCACAGATCATCAGAAATCGATCTATGAACTCATGAGGGTCTTCCTCGTCAGCACCAGAATATTGAGCTCTTGCCACCAAAGAAATCAATGATGGTTTCAACTCAAAATTGTTTGCCTCAACCGTCGGCCTGACTATGCTTGAGTTTGGCCTATTGAACACTGGTGTCAGAATACTTTCCAACAATCTTGGGGGTGGATTAATTGCATTGTGGCCTCTGCCACCATCAGCGTTGTTGTTTTTCCTTCCATCCCTTGTTTTGGTTGTGCAGGTACGCTTTTCAAATTTTCCCAAATTATTTGCCTAGCCGCCTTCCTCAGTTTCCTCTCAGTCCTTGAAATTTCAGGATCAAGCAAAAAGTCTTTAGATGGAAGTCTACCTCGCATAAAACTCAGAAAAATTTGTTAATAGCACCTGTAAAATGCAAACAAGAATAATAAAATAAAATAAAATAAAATTCAATCTCAAAGATCAAAGATTATTTATAATATTGAAATTTTCAATCCCCGGCAACGGCGCCAAAAACTTGATGCTATTCGGCAAGTATACCGTTTCGCATAAGTAGTAAAGTAGTAAGAAAGATCGTCTCCTCAGGGATTGAAAACCAAGTACTAAAATAATCAGTCACTTTAAGTTGAAAAACTTGATCTCTTGTTGGGAAAATTAAATTGAATCTTAGTAACCATAAAAGTAAAGACTTATTTTTGAGTTTTTGTATTTTCAAGAATGAAAAGAAGAATAATAATGGAGTTGGTTTTGAAAATATGAGAAAGAATTGCAGTTAGGGAACACTCTCCCTATGATCCCCACTTATTACTTTGGATTGATACAAAATACTTATTTATATAATTTCTCAGATAATTATGATCTCAATATATTAATAATTAAATCCCAATCCCTTGGTAACTTAACCCTTTAACCTCACTTAGAATCCTAATCCCTTAGTAACCCCTCATGAGAATTAAGCAATGAACACAATAATTCCAACATCTGCAATTAAATATACATCTATCCCTAGTATGCATACCAATAGTTATCTTATCTCCTTTCAAGATCAGAAACCCCAATATCCCTATTTAAGGTTCTAACCCTCAAACTATTTTCAACTATCAAATTGATCAGGTTTAATAAAGAAAATATCAAATACGAACAAGGTAAGATAAAGAAATTTATATAAACGAGTAAAATAATTTAAATCAATCCGTCATAACAAGGGTTCACATAGGGTTTGTGACCCTAACTACAATAAAAGAACTTAGCCAGACATAGTCATATCTGACATAAACAAATATTCAAAAGAAAGCATAAAAACTATAATTACTGGAAAGAATGGAGAAGAAATCTTGATCTTCAGTCACCCTCTGCTTGCTCCGAGTTGTTAATTGGTTTCCTGGTTGTGCTCCCAAGCTCCTTATTTATAGCCACAGGAATTGGGCCCATCATCTAATCTTCCTTTGAGTCCATCCAAGATTTGTATTTGATTTAAACTTTGTTTCCTTTTTCATGTAAAAATCTTGGAGATTTGATTGATAAATTAGAATTTCAAATCTTTATTGTATCTTGATTCAATCTTCTCACAAATCATCTAGATTTGTTTCCGCTTTAATTCCATATATTTTCTGAATAAATCTTCATCAAATCTTTATGGAATCTGTCGCGATCTTGATCATATCTTTTTCGCATCTCTTTGTAATCTTATCTCTAATTTGGAAAGAGATCTAATTGCTGAATATCCACACTTTATTTTTAAATCTTTTCCTTTTCCAAAATTGCCTCGTTTGTTTGCTTTTTCCTACAAAATTAGCATAAAATCAGTATTTAATCCTTGATTAAGATTTTGACAAATTAACAGTGATTCTTGCTCTTTTTCTCAAGATTTCATCAACATTCTTTCTCTTTTTTGGCTCAGATTTCCTTATATGCTAAGCGCATATCATTGCCACGTTGGCCAATCTAGTGGCCTCCTGCATCTCAGCCAATGCAGTCAGGATTGGGTCGGGTTGACCCTCGGCAGTCTCACGTGTTCTCCTAGATCCTACCATGACTCTGCACAAGTTACACAAATTATGAGTTGATCAGGCCCACGTAATGTGATCACATATGCATCATCACAATAAAACCAACGGAGAAACACACAAGACAGACACAACCAAACATCCTAATCATTGTAATACATACAGGCTTTTCCCTAGAACCGTCGCTCTGATACCATAAAATGTAACACCTCGTGTATACCCGGTTTGTTAACATATCATCGTATTAAGCTGCGCTTAATTAAAAATGCGGAATATATTTTTCTTTTCAATTATGACGTCATTATACTTAGCCAAGTTGATTACTTAATCAATTTCATAAAATATCGCCTGTATGTAAATAGCAAAAAGACATCTAACTGAAATACCTCATAATAGAGATAAAATGAGTATCTATGTCACGGTCCACTACACGTAGTCCGAACAATAATCATGATACATTAATACAACTCCAACATAAAACAAGACATAATCAAGTCTATGTGGCATAGATAATCCTCATGCTCACCAAATCAACAGCATAACCAACAGAGTCTCAACAGAGAAATCCATAAACTGAAGCTAAAAGCATAAGACAGTAAATAGGATCCAACATCCAATCATAGCAACATATCATCATAAGCAGCATAAACATGCAACATCTATCAGCTAAGCTCTGGCCTGCTGCCACTAGAGGTCTCAACCCCGCATTACCTGAACCTGAAATAAGCATTCCCCAAAAGTGAGGTGAGATCTCTAAACCAGAAATCTCAGTAAGACAAAGGGTCTTCAAGGATCTTCCACCCCAAGCTCACTTACATGTGCAATATAAGTTCTAAAAGCAGTAACTCAGTATAAGTTCCAAAACTATGCAGTGCAGCAAATATTCATGACATGTGTGTTTAACTATTCTACTGGCCAGAGAAATGCAGGAATACATCTATTACCTACAGATAGTACAAGGAACACCGCTTGCACCTCACCCACAGCCTCACCATATTGTATGTACTATATACTCAGGCTTACCGTATAGGTGGAACACCACATGCATATCATAAAGGCACTAGCATATAACAGCTCAACAGCATTTCCAAAACATCAAAAGCATGTAACACAGCATGCATATAACCATACCCCCATGGGACATGGTGGAACCACAACATGGCTAAACCGAGGACACGAAAGCTTACCTTGCAAGCTAGCTATCCCAGCCAAGAGTCCTCACAGCTCAACGTCCACAAACAGTACAATCACAATCTGTTTGGACCAATAATTATATCAATATACAACTCTACAAGCATACAATATAAAGACAACGCATTTCCTTTTACGTTTTACGTCTTAAGGCTTCACACAAAGTCACAAGCCCTTAAACACTAGATTATGACTTAGTTTGATAATTACAGAAGTCCAACTTCATCAATCTAGGGTCCACAAACCCCCAATAGCCTACTGTATGAACAGTGCAGCTACTGTTCTTCGAAATCCCAGAATATCTGAATATTCGTCGGGGGAATATCCGGATATCCAATATCCGGATATCTCTCTGGCAATATCCGGATATCAATATCCAGATCCCCATATCCGGATATCAATATCTGGATATGCATATTTGGATATCAATATCCGGATATTTCACGATCAAATATCCAGATATTTTACGACAGAATGCAGTTTCTGCATTTCGCGAAGATATTCTTCCAAGGTTCCATTTTTAACACTTAAACACATTAAAGCATGCGTTTTTAGGCACATTAAGGTTCATACAACTGTTGGTTACATGTTTAACTCATTAAACATACCAAGACATCTCTTTTAAGCATAAAAACTCAATAACAAAGGTGGTATAGCTTACCCAAAGCTTCAAACTCAGAATGGAAGACTCTTGGAGCTCACCAACAGCTCCTCAAACTCAGACCAAGAAGGAGTACGAAAATGGACCAAAAAAGTTTGGTTCTTGCACCCAAAGGTCACTCCTTGGACCTCACAATGCCATGACAATGGCTTCCACCACTCAACTCCCAAACTAGCCCTCAAAACCCAACCAAAACAGAGGCCACAACTCAGAAAAGGTTACCTCTTCCCCTCACAAAGATGCTCACTAGTGTTTACCAAGGGAAAGGAGAGAAAAATCAAGCCAAAGATATCACTTTGGCTCAAAGAAGGAGGAAAGAGAGGTGGTGGCTGATGAAGGCAGCAGCTCCAGCAAAATGGGTCACATAGGATGGCACAAATGACCTAGGATCATGTGCCCTCTAGCTATATATAGCCCACTTAAGCCTTAAACACACAGTATTAACTTTAATTGCTACGCTTTGCATTTTAATTCCAAACTCAGGATTCTTAACCTACTCAATTTTACAAGAATTATAATATTTTTATTATATTTTTCGGAGTACCTTTCCGGTATGCGCTTTTCATAGCCAGTATCAGTTTCTGGCACCAGTTCTCATTATTTTAACTTGAAACTCGTTTTACAAGTCCTATATATTATTCTAGGAATTATCATGCACTTATTATAATTTTTCGGGATACTTTTTTGGTACGCATTTATACCGACTAGCAGAACCGGTATCTGCACTTTTCTTCCGAAAAATGACTTTCAGCATTCTTTTGGAGTTACCCAACCCTAATTACCTCTTTGAGGCAATAATTATTAGAGTCAATTATGGAATCATTTCCTAATTTTGCATAATTAATTAATTTCCTTAATTAACGGTGCGGGTTCTTACATTTGACCAATAATTGTATTTCTTTCTTATTTTTCCCTCTGATATACATTATAGAGCTGGGGTATTATGTTTACTTTTGTTTTTCATTTTTTATTTCTTATGAGAAGTATTAGTACATGCATGAATGGAACTTTCTTTGCTCAGTATCTGTAGTGGGAGGCCTACAAGGCCTGTAGGCCATATCAGATTTTCTAACTTTTAAAAATAGGTCAAACCTGACCTATAAAACAAAGCCTTTAATTAGGGGTGTTCATCAACTGATTCAAACCGCGGTGACCGAACCGAAAAACCGATAACCGAATAAACCGAAAATTGAAAAACCGAAAACCGAAAAAAAACCGCAAATTTTAATTGGATTGGATCGGTTTTCGGATTGGTAGATGAAAACCGATCCAATCCAAACCGATCCAATATTAATTTCCCTCTACCTACTTGGGGCTTTCCCTGCTTGGGTTTTTCCTCAATCATAGCCCAAAAATTTTAAAATCCAAGACCCATTAACCTATCAACTAAACCCAAGAAAAAATTTAGTCACATCTCATCAACAAAATTTCATCTATGTAGAGCTTCATATCTCATTGTCCAAAAAAAAAACTATATTACCGTTTACTAATACTTTTTTATTTAAAAAAAAGTTACAAAGCTAATATATACAAAAATTTTGCACAATAGTCATCAAACAAATTTTAGGATTTTCAAAAAATCAAAAACCAAAAAAATTGGATCGGATCGGATCGGATTTGAAAAAAATCCAAACCGAATGGATGATTACATGATCAAACCGAAGGGATTGGATCAGATGATTTTTGCTTTCAAAACCGATCCAATCCAGAACGCGAACACCCCTACCTTTAATAGGCCAATTGTAACAGCCTGTTACGTACCGGTAATGTTATCATTGCATATGGTATTAAACGCAATTACAATCACAGTAATTGAGTTAATTAAATTACGGGTAAGCTTTTTTATTTTATTAAATCCTCATTGTTAAACATTAACAATTTCCGTAATAATTAAAACAACCCCATAATTGTAAGTGCAAAACTCGCGGAAGCATAAAACATAATAATTATCATCCCTCCAAGAAATACCATTTATTTTATATTTCAAAAAACATATTTTCAAAATTTTACAGAGTGGTAATCGATTATCATTTTTGGGTAATCGATTGCCAAAGGCTCCAGAATGAGACAGTAGCCAGTTTTGGGCTCCCCTATTTTTGGTAATCGATTACCTATCTTTTGGTAATCGATTACTGAACTAAGTAACCGAATACCAAAGAAAGGTAATCGATTACCTTGAACTCAGTGGCTTAATTTTTGTGTCCCCTGTTTCAGGTAATCGATTACCAAAGAAAAGTAATCGATTACCCTTCTGTAAAAATGACAGATGATAGCTTTGAAATCACAAAAAGGGTTATGTAATCCACTCCTAACACTTCACTACCCAAAATACAACTTACACAAGATCTAATGTAGGCTCTAGGCCCTTCCATCATCCATATTCATTAATCAATGCATCATCTGCAATATTTCGCAATTCCATTGCCATTTAATCTCAAATGGCCAATTTTACATCACAAGTTTTTCAATGCCTCAAAATACAACATATGTGGGCATGAACAAGTCTCATGCTCACCCAAAATAAAAATATAAACAAGAGGCATAAATGTACATAAACTACATAGACTTAGAATCTAGTCATGAACACCACGAAAACATGAAAATCTCAACATGCATTATGTTCATGATCTAAGTCCAATATGCTAAATGTCATACTATGTGCATCAAATAAACTCCTCCAAAATGCCATGTTATCCATATGCACATCATGCTCGACTCCACCACTAAGCGGGTCTCTTGCCCGAAGCTCCTCATGCTCACTATATCCTGAAATGATGTCCCCAAACGCGGGATGAGATATACAAATATATCTCAGTAAACCAAGGGTACTAGAGGATCACTCCACCCCATGACTCTCTTAATGTGCAACAATAACATCATATGAAATGCATAACATACAAAATCACAAACAACTGGGCACAAATCCAAGAACATCCATATAAGGATTCCGTTCGAGGACCCCATCATATAACTCCCGTGAAGCTTCCTGGTTCCTCTCCCATGGATGAGACGACCCCATGGAAAAATCCAACTGAAACTCCCCATGAGCCCTATCCAGCGAAAGTCTCACGTTTAGATCATCCTAGTGTGTCTCCCAGAGTCGGTCCCACGGCAAAATCCGACCGAAATCCCCAAAGGATATCTCCAGCGAAAGTCCAAACCACACATATCTACTGGCCAGAGATCACAAAATTTCACTCACAACATGCTCCAAGCATGTCACACAATCAAGCAATAATGCATGAACATACATATTCACACAATGTCAAAATGCACAAAATCCAACCACAACCTTTCACTAGGTGTGGTGGAGCACACAAGGGATTAAAACCCAAATTCCAAAGGTTTACCTCAACTCCATAAATATTGCTCTTCCACGTAAGCTCCAAGCTTAATCCGCTTCTATTGCGTCCGTGCGAGGTAACCTATATTGATCAAACAACAATGATCAACAACCAATTGCATATAATTAATTAACTTCACAATAATACTAACCAACATAACCACTTAAGCCTAAGGCTATTTTTCCATTTATCTCAACTACCTCAATCATTTTAATCCTTGAACTAACTCATCATCATAACCGTTTATGCACCAAGGCACCAACCATTGATTTACAATATTTTTCACATTATTTTCCTCCAATTTCCCTTATAGGTCGAATTACCACATACACCATACATCCCACATCCTTCCTTCCAATTCCACTATATCAAAATATATTATCATCCATTTAAACACCATTTACCACCATACAACACCAACTATATCATTTTTACATTATCAAATCATTCATGACCACAATAAGTCGAATTGTTCATGCCCACCAACCTAGGGGTATTCAACCCAAGCTCACACTTCCACGCATCATACAATCATATAATTAACTCATCCAATCACTCCACAACTCAATTACACAATTACACAACATATCAATTTCACAAAGTATTGAAATTCAACTCAAATTTCACTAAGTTACAATTTTCCAAATCACAATAACTTTTATTGCACCAATCATCATCATTTATCATTCTAAGCATTTAATTCCAAAGGAGACATACCATTTAATGCTCCTGACTACCACAACTCAACACACATCATCAAAACCCTCATTAATTTTGTGATCTCAATCAAAACTCATTGAGAATGTGAAAACTTACCACCAATAGCCTCCAATGGTCCAAGGGAGTGGCCTCCAACCAATGGTTTAACACAAAAATCACCAAAATTTCTCCAAAAACTCAATATTTTCGTGGCTGAAATAGGGCATTATCTCCCTCCACAAAGCTTCCCACAAGGTGCACTCTACATGAAAGTCACTCACAATCTCAAGTGGAACAACTTTGTAGTTGGAAGTTTCTCTCAAAAGTGTCTAGAAAATGAGTTGGAAATCCAAATCTCCAAAACCTCTAAAATGGTGGAGTTGCTCGATGGGAGAGAGGAGGAGAGAGGAGAAGAGAGGAGAGAGAAACTGATTTTTGATGTAAATGGGTCACTTGCTCACTTAAACCATTTAAGTGGGTTCCACATGTCTTTTAACTTTCTTAAATCATCCATTTTAACCCACAAATTCATAACCTACGTATTTTTCTCGTTCACGTCATATTTTTTATTTTCTAAAAATACTGATCATAATTTCATAACCTACAGCATTATTTTACTCCGGAAAAATCACTATTCATCAAATTTTTCGAAACTTGCCTATCCACTCAATTTTTCGTTCAGAATCCATTTTCGGCATTATTTTTACCATTTGAAACCTTCTACTCAATTTTCTTTGTCTCAGGTTACGTGTTTGGTAAATTATCATTTTGCCCTTTTTATATATTTTGTCCCTAATTTCAGGATTTTCACTAATCCTTCCCTTTTCATTCACATTATCATATATAATCATACATTTAGAATTACGAGGTGTTAGACCAATAAACCAGATAGGCTGAATATTTTTTACGTAGGCTTAGGTCAGGAAAGCTAAAGCCGAGCCTAGCCTGACGCATTTACACCCTTAGCGGTAGTGTATAAGCCGCGTTCCAAGTTTCAAGTCAAGTAGAAGCCAAGCAGATATATATGTTTCACCTAAAATTTAGGCTTATTGATATATTCACGGTAAAAAAGTTCAAAAAATCCAATAAAAGCAACAAGTTATTTTCGTACAAAATGGTCTTTTGGGAACAACCCAAATTATTTTATGATTTTATCTCTATTTTATATTTATTCTCTTTTTACTTGTGTGAATAAAACGCAAAACCATTTCCGACAACAAGTACGATGTTTCCTTTTTTTTTTTTTGCACAAGTACGATGTTTCATTTTTAATCCAGTAATTGTTGGTTATGTAATGTTTTATTTAGACAATTACATTTTCATTAAAAAATTTATAGGAAAAAGAAGTCTCTAATCTCATATCAAAAATATAATAATTGTGGGCCCATTTATTTATAAAAAAAAGTGACATTTTTTTATGATGTCGTAGAAAGAATTTATTATTTTCTACAATAATATAAGAAAAATAAATCTCAATTTTTATAAGTATTGAATTTGGCAAAAAAATTCACCACTTTTAAATTTTATTAAGAATACTTTTATTAAATAAAATATATTTTAGATCTCAATAAAAATCACAGAACTTATTTTAATCCTTAGCGGATTAAATGGATCAACCTTACTGTTGAAACTCGTTTTGCAACCCTTGTATAACTAATGAGCACATGGTACCCTATATATAACTAATAAGCACATGGTATTCTTTATATGACTCCATGCCTTCTCCTATGGGATGGTGTTTTATTTTAGGGTTTATTTAGTCTCATGTTGCATGAGAGAAGGAATTTTATGTCATAAATATATAGTGGGGGATACAACACTTAAAAAATAAAAAAATTGCACAGTTATCGAAGAATATATAGGAAGAAAAACTTATGTCATATAACATGAAAATTGTTATGGATACCAACTACTCACCTAAGAATCTATTAAGAGATAGATTCATGAGTATCTTAACAACATTAAACAGTCAAAGTACACAAGATAAGGGCCACATCCGAACAGAAAGGGAGCTGAACCCTAATGCAACCTGGGAAGCTCAAAAGGCCCAAGCCTGGGAAGGTAATCCTTATAAATAAGAGCCTAAGGACCCCAGGTACACACTTTTAACCTATTTACGAATACTACCCACACTGTGCACACACCCACCCCTTGGCTATAAGCCTATTGCTTGTGCGCAGTGATTGAGACCTCGGCTATAAGCCTAGTGTACGTCTGATTATACACTATCTCTGAGCGCATACCTTACGGTATAGCAATACGGTCTATCCAGGACCAAACATTGACGCCGTCTGTGGGGACGATAAATTTCGATTCCCATTCCATGATGACGAACACTCGTTCGACGTCCAGTACCCAAATGTCGCCATATAAATCCCAGCCTCAGCCTTATGGCATACCTCCACACCAACCTGCATTGGAGCAGCTCCAATCAGCTGCGACCCCTGTGCTGGTAGAGGTCCAGGTCGGTGAGGTCGGCACTCAAGGACTGCCCTCCAGAACCCAGCCCAACACGACAGTGGGCCCAGTGCGTCCACCTCCACATAATGAGCAACCCAGGGACATAACCATTGTGGCCATGAATGCGATCCTCCAAAGGATGCAGGAGATGGAGAACAGATTCCTGGCTCAACAAGGGCTGAATGCCCAGAGGATGGAGGCACTGGAGGCTGAGCTGCGAAATCAAAACCTTGCGGGACAAGCTGGAGGAGCAGGCCGAGGTGGAAGCACAGGCCAGGCTAATGGGCCGCAACATCAAAACGCGGCCACGACATAAGGAAATATGCAGAATCCCTTCCACGACAACCACCAGGAAGGCGGAGGACCAGTCAACAACCAAGGAGATAATTATCTCCTTGATGAGGAGGCTAACGATAGCCCATTCACTGAAAGGCTCATGAACTTGGCAATACCGCCGAGATTAAAGAGTGCCAAGATACCCCCTTACGACGGAAGTCAAGACCCGGAGGCCGACTTAGAAGCTTTCAAGACCGAGATGTTGTTCAACGGGGTAACTGGACTATTAAGGCCAGAATCTTCGCGACGACATTGACAGGTCAGGCAATGGATTGGATAACTAGGCTCCCCAGGAACTCGGTTGACTCGTTCGAGGACCTAGCCCGAACTTTTCGGCTGAATTTCGCAACAAGTAAGGCACATCCAATGCCGGCCTACGCTTTGGGCAGAATTCGACAAAAGGAGAACGAATCATTAAGGAAATACCTTGATAGATTTAAAGATGCTGCCATCAAGGTTCGAAATTTAACTGAGCCAGTACACCTGCATCTGATCATCTCGGGATTAGATGGCGATTCTCAACTCGCGAAGTCGATTTACAAGAACCCGGTCAATGACCTGGAGGAGTTCCGACGAAGGTTGGACAAATACATTGACGTGGAGGACATGCAAAAGGCTTATGGGGAATCAAGAGGTCGAAGCCCGAATCGCAAGAGCCCGAGCAAGAAAAACAAAGACCGGGATCAGAGGGGATCGAAGAAAGGAAAGGACACTCGTGACAAGAGGTTGGACGACCAATCTCCAAGGAGCAGATATGATGATTACACGCCCTTGAACGTGTCCAGGTCTAGGATATGGAAAGAGGTGGCTTAGACTGAAATGCGCAATGTCGAAAGACCTCACCCCTTCAAAGCTAAGAGTGGACTGGACAGAAACAAATACTGCGCTTTCCATGACCAGAACGGTCACATCACGGATGACTACTGGGACCTCCGAGATGCCATTGAGAAGCACATCAGAGAGGGAAAATTAAAGCAATACATTATTCGAACTCAGGGTAAGAATAATAATAAGCGAAGGCAGAGAAGCCGAAGCCGAAGTCGCAGCCCGAAGAGAGAGGCCAGAAAACTCGTGAGGAACTCGGCCTGCTTCACCATAGTAGAAGGGAAACTCTACAAAAAGGGCTTCTATACCCCCATTCTGAAATGCCTGAGTAAAAATGAAGCTGAATACGCGCTCGCCAAGATCCATGAACGCATAAATGAACATCACATAGGAGGAAAAGCTCTATCCAGGAAGACACTTAGGGCAGGATACTACCGGCCTACTATGGAGGCAGACTCAAAGGAGCACGTCAGAAGGTGCAAACAGTGTCAGAAACACGCACCCATCCTTCGTGCACCTCCTGAAGAGCTGCAAACTATCACGGCGCCGTGGCCATTCTTCAAATGGGGGATGGACCTGTTGGAACCGTTCACCGCGGCTGAAGGACAACTGAAGTGGTTGATAGTGGCATTTGACTACTTCACCAAATGGATTGAGGCTGAACCCCTCACCACCATAACCTCGACCAGGATTCAGAGATTCTTTGAAAGAAACCTAATTAGCCGATTTGGAATTCCTGCCGAGATCATTACAGACAATGGGACGCAATTCGCTGGTAAGAAGTTCCAAGAATTAATGGCCGACTTCAAAGTCACACACCGGTTCGTATCAGTGGAGCATCCTCAGACAAATGGACAAGCCGAGTCAGCTAACAAGGTAATCATCAACGGGCTCAAGAAAAGGCTGTTCGATGCCAAGAGAAATTGGGTACAACAACTACACCTCGTCTTGTGGGGTTACAGAACAAGTGCCCAATCTGCCACAGAGGAAACTCCTTTCAAACTGACATATGGGTGTGAGGCTATGATTCCAGTAGAGATCGGCGAACCGTCTTGGAGGAGGGTACAGAGATTACAAGGAACTGAAAGTCAAAACAGTGAAGCACTCACTGTAGAACTTGACCTACTAGATGAAAGCAGGGAGAACGCCAGATATAAGAATATGATGGCAAAACGTCTGGTGACTGCAAGATTCAATAAGAAAGTCAGACCTCGGTCATTTCAAAACGGTGACTTGGTGCTCAGGAGAGTAGACATCGGCAATAAGAATGCCAGATATGGAAAGCTCGCCACAAACTGGGAAGGCCCTTATAAAGTTAAGGAAACCTTGGAAAAATGAGCCTACACCTTGGAAACTATCTCCAAGTATTGAAAAGAAGTTTTTGTATATTGATATTGAATAAATTACATGAGTGAGTATTTATACAAGAAAGAATCGCTAAGAATGACTAAGCGATGACTAATCAATCCTATCACAATCCTAATCACAATCAATTCTAATCAATCACAATTAATCCTAATCAATCATAATCAATCCTAATCAATCATAATCAATCCTAATTAATAGGAAATAAAAACGGAAACATGTTTGAATTCTAATTTTCTACACTCCCCCTCAAGTTGGGAGGTAAATATTGATCATTCCCAACTTGCCAATCAAGTCTTCGAATGCTGGACGGTGTAGGCCCTTGGTAAGGACATCTGTCGTTTGCTCTTTGGTTGGAACATATATCAAATGCACACTTCCATCATCTAATTTTTCTTTGATGAAGTGACGATCAACTTCCACGTGCTTTGTTCGATCATGATGCACAGGATTTTGAGCAATGCTAACAGCTGCCTTGTTGTCACAATATAGTTTTATTGGTAGGGAATATGAAATCTTCAACTCTTGAAGAAGTCTTCTTAACCAGATTCCTTCACAAACTCCATGAGCTAAAGCTCGAAATTCTGCTTCAGCACTACTTCTTGCAACCACTGTTTGCTTTTTGCTTCTCCAAGTAACAAGATTTCCCCACACATAGGTGCAATAGCCTGAGGTAGATCTTCTGTCTACTGATGAGCCTGCCCAATCTGCATCAGTGTAGATTTCAATTGTCCTTTTATACCCCTTTTTAAAGAATAATCTTCTTCCTGGAGTATTCTTGAGGTATCTAAGCACCCTATAGACTGCACTAAGATGCTTCTCCTTGGGTGAGTGCATGAATTGACTAATCATACTCACCGCAAAGGCAATGTCAGGACGCGTATGAGATAAGTAGATTAGTTTACCAACCAATCGCTGATATTGTTCTTTATCCACCTCATTCCCATCTTCAATACCTAACTTGGTATTAGGTTCCACAGGTGTCTCAGCAGGTTTACACCCTAACATTCCTGTTTCCAACAAAAGATCTAGAACATATTTCTTTTGTGTTAGAGTGATGCCTGTTTTGCTCCTAGCAACTTCCATACCAAGGAAATATTTGAGAGTGCCAAGGTCTTTGAGTTCAAATTGAGCTGCTAGAAATTTCTTCAAGGTGTTCAATTCCTCAATATCATCACCTGTAAGAATTATATCATCTACATATACAATAAGAATAGCAATTTTACCATCCTTAGAGTGTTTGTGGAAGAGAGTATGATCAGTCTGTGCTTGAATGAAGCCTCTTCTTTTGACTGCTTGTGTGAATTTGTCGAACCATTCTCTGGGAGACTGTTTCAATCCATATAGAGACTTTTTTAGTTTACACACTGATTCATTTCCCCTTTCAAAACCAGGTGGAGGATCCATATAGACTTCTTCATGTAAGTCACCATTTAGGAATGCATTCTTCACATCTAACTGTTGCAGAGGCCAATCTAGATTGGCAGCAAGAGATAAGAGAACTCGGATGGTATTGACTTTAGCAACCGGAGCAAAAGTCTCATGATAATCTATCCCATGAGTCTGAGTGAAACCCTTTGCAACCAATCTTGCCTTGTATCTGTTGATGCTATTATCTGCATTGAATTTTATTGTAAACACCCATTTGCATCCTACTGCCTTTTTTCCTTTGGGTAGGGTCACTATCTCCCAAGTTCCATTTCTTTCTAAAGCATTCATTTCTTCAAAGACAGCATCCCTCCATTTTTTATCATTGAGAGCCTCATGTATATTTCTCGGTATCTTTGTACTATCCAACATAGTATTGAAAGCACGAAACCCTGGGGACAACTTTCCATATGAAATATGATTAGAAATAGGATGAGTAGTACAAGATCGAGTACCTTTTCTGAGAGCAATGGGCAAGTGTAGATCATTTTCACCATGACACCCAAGTATTGGGGTGCTGGAACTAGAACATGGTTCAGAATCCTGGCAGTGTAGAGGCTCTGGGTTATTCACACTTTGAGGAGGCTTTCGCCTGCTATAAACTTGTCCCCATGTTGAGGAGGCTCCTGATGGTGAGGATTCTGTAGCTCCCCCTGTTTCCAAAAGTAGAGGTAATACTGTGGCATTAATAGGTTCCCATGACTGATCTTCATCTACTCCTATAGACTCCCCCTGAAGAGAAGTCGAGGGGAAGAAAGGGTCATTCTCAGAAAAAGTGACATCCATAGAGACAAAGACCTTACGAAGAGAGGGTGAATAACACTTATAGCCACGTTGAGTAGGAGAATAACCAATAAAGACACACTGGAGAGACTTAGGATCAAGCTTAGACCGTTGATGGGAGGGAATATGGACAAATACAACACAACCAAATAACTTGAGAGGTAAGGAGGAGACACCTCGGAAGGAAGGGAAGATACGAACAAGACTAGAAAGAGGAGACTGAAATTTCAGAATGCGAGATGGCATTCGATTTATCAGATACGAGGCAGTGAGAACTGCCTCTCCCCAAAGATATTTAGGAACACTCGTGGTAAACATAAGAGCCCGAGCAACTTCAAGGAGATGTCGGTTTTTTCTTTCCGCAACTCCGTTTTGTTGGGGTGTGTCAGGACACGAGCTTTGGTGAAGGATGCCATGTTGGGAAAGATATTCTCCAAGAATAGAGTTAAAATACTCTTTGCCATTATCTGTACGAAGAATTTGTATAGCAACTTGGAATTGGGTTTGAACCATGGCATGAAATTTTTTAAACACGGATGCAGCATCGGACTTATCCTTTAGAAGATACACCCAACAAACTCGAGAATGGTCATCAATGAAGGTAATGAACCATCGAGTACCTGAAATATTTTTAACACGGGCTGGACCCCATATGTCGCTATGAATTAAGGAAAATGGGGAAGAGTCATGGTGAACTTTAGAAGGATAATGAGCACGAGTATGCTTGGCAAGTTGACAAATATCACAAGAAAACAAACTTGGACTTTTATTAATAAATAAGTTTGGCAACAACTTCTGAAGATAAATAAAATTTGGATGGCCTAGCCTACGATGCCACAGCATAACATCATTACATGAATCAAAAGGAAACATAGAGTTTTTTTCTACGAAAACAGCTTCATGAGTCACATCCTCCTCAAAGTAGTAAAGTCCACCATCCTCTCTAGCACTGCCAATCATCCTCTCCGAGTCCTGTTCCTGAAAAACACAACCATGTGGAAAGAATTTAGCAAAGCAATGCAACTCAGAGGTGAGCTTGCTAATGGAAATGAGATTACAAGTCAGAGAAGGAACATAAAGAACTGATGTCAAAGTAATCAGCTCAGAAAGTTTAATGGTTCCGTGTCCCGCAATCTGGGAAAAACTGCCATCGGCGATCTTGACCCGAGAAGGTTCAGAATATGGAGTGTATGAACAAAACAAGCCAAGATTACCTGTCATATGATCAGAGGCTCCAGAATCAAGGATCCAATGATTTTGACTATCAACATGGAAAGTTGTACCTTGCTGGACCACATGACTAGTGGCCTTAGGAGGTTGCTCGTGGTAATAAAAAGAGTGTTTTGAGGAAGCCATGAATAAAAAGAGAAGGGTTGACCGTTGATGAAAAATCAAGTTTTGTAAACTTTTGATCTGACCTCTGGAACAGGAAGGGGAGAAGCCGGCGAGAAGGTCTGTGCAAGTCGCGACGGAAAAAAAACGTCTGGAAGGCGGCGCGTGGTGGCGCGTGCAGCGGCTGACGGCGATGGGTCCAGCGGCGGTCGACTCGTCGGATCCTTCTGATTCGAATGGTCACCTCACTTTTTTTGATCGGAGGTCAGTAAACTAGGTTTCTGTGTTGGACAGATTCAAGGCGGTGTTTAGGAGGTGTTTGACGGTGATGGAAGTGTTTGGATGGTTATTTCAGATTTGAATTAGGGTAGGAACGAACCCGCTCTGATACCATATTGAAAAGAAGTTTTTGTATATTGATATTGAATAAATTACATGAGTGAGTATTTATACAAGAAAGAATCGCTAAGAATGACTAAGCGATGACTAATCAATCCTATCACAATCCTAATCACAATCAATTCTAATCAATCACAATTAATCCTAATCAATCATAATCAATCCTAATCAATCATAATCAATCCTAATTAATAGGAAATAAAAACGGAAACATGTTTGAATTCTAATTTTCTACACCAAGAAGCCAGTGAAGAGAACTTGGAACGCGGACAAGTTGAAGGTCTACTATAGCTAGGCCTGAAGTCCAACTTTCGAGATAATAAGTAGATAGATTCATCTATATGCAAATAAGACGAGCTCTTAAGCTCAGTCAGTAGATAGATTTATTTCTACACAAATAAGACGAGCTCTTAAGCTCAGTCAGTAGATAGACTTATCTCTACGCAAATAAGACGAGCTCTCAAGCTCAGTCAATATGTAGATTTATTTCGAAGCAAATAAAACGAGCTTTTAAGTTCGGCCTTGTAAATAGATTTCATTTGAAATGCAAATAAAATGAGCAGTGACCTCAATCTTATTATCAATGCATATCGATTTCTATTCAAACAATTAAAGCCTTAGAACTTAACGATCAAACAAAGGAATAAAAATTTTGTTGACGAACAAAAAACTATCCTAGATCGATCAGAGAAACCTCGGCAAATCATAAGTCGAAGCTTAACAGCACGAGATCGAAATTGAACCTCAATTATGCAAATAAGAGGGGAAGTAAAGCAACAATCTCGGAAAATCAAATTTAAATCATAAGTTTTAAAGCCGACCCAAAATGGCGAACATGTTCAGACGAAATCAAAAAGGGGCTCGAAGGCCCCATAACAAAAAAATACATAATGAAAGTCGGCATTCCAACCCCTTCATTCTTCAGCACGTGGAGAGATGGTCTCACGAACCTCGACTTCGGTCTCCTCCTCATCAGTAGAGTCAGAACCCGTAGTCCCAGGAACAATGGCGCCATCCTTCACGTCATATGCGACATTCATGCCATCAGTGATGAGGCCAGGGTTCAAAACCTGGGCTTGAGCAATTGCATTGTCAAATGCTTGGATTGCAGCATTCACTACCACAGCTTTAGCCTCATCAAAGTCGGCTTGCAGTTTCTGGATCTGAGCATCCTTATCAGCCATAGACTTTGAGAAGGACTCCTTCTCGGCATTCAAGCCGTCAAGCTTAATAGTGGCCGATTCCAAAGCCTTCTTTACCTCGTCCAGCTTGACAGACAACTCCTGGACCCTCGTCTCCAACTCGGACTTAGACTTACTAAGCTCGTCATGCTTCTTTAAAATTTCCTCCACCTTGATAGTGACGGAGGAGTTAGAAGCAGCAGATAGATCAAGTCGTTGATGGAGGTCCTGAAAGGACTGGAGCAGAGAGGACGCCTTCAATGAGTCCTCCTCCAAGCGAGCTATCAGGGACCTGAGGTCGGAAGTCAGAGTTGAGCTGCCCATAAGTTGCGGAGGAGGCCTCAGAGCGGCACGAAGTCGGTCTGTAACTCCAACTTTCCACAATTCCCCGGGCTCCAGAACTATCATGTCCCCACGAGCAGCTACCGAAGGCGCGGGGGAGTGGAGAAGAGGGAGGAGTTGGAAGATCAACCATGACCACCTCAGCACCCGCCAAGCTTCCACCGAGTATAGAGTCAAGCCATTTTTTCTTTGGGACCTCCGACTTGAGGGAGGCAACCTCTTTTGCTTTTCCCTTTGAGGACTTTTTGAGCTTGGGCAGAAACTTCTTGTACTCGGCAATGGTCATACTAACTGCAAAATATACAAAGATCAGAATACAGGTTATAAATTATGGGAAAAGCCATAAAAATAAACCACATACCGAGCTCACAAAGGGCATCTTCCCCAAATTTATCTGCAATCCGACTTAGATCGATAATGCCGAACTCATCGACATATTCAATCAAAATGGAGACCGCCAACCTTTTCGAATTGGAAAGAGCCACTACGGGGGTAGCATAGTCCATGGGACGCCTTCGATAGTGCTTTTGCGTCCAATACAATTCGAACCGAGACGATATATCCCCATCGTCCAACCACTCGTTAGCAAACCAGGGAAAGGAGTCAGCACGAGATGCTATCTTAGAATAGGCATCCTTGAAGCCTTTGAAGGATTGGGAATAAGAAATAAAAATACCCCTACCTGGAGTACCTCGAAGGGTTACCCACCCTTTCCTTTCCTTAGCCTCGGCACCAGTCAGGGCGGTATATACATCAAATAAAAAGAAGAAGAGAGAAATCGTGCAAGGCAGGCAAAGATAGGCACACACTTGTTCAAAACCCCGAATAAAAGCCCATGAATTCGGATGGAGCTGCGATGGTGCGATCCTAAGTCGGCGGATCACGGCCATTTGAAAGTCGGTGAGAGGAAACTGAATCCCCAACTTTGTAATAAGATCCCGGTAGAAATAAAAGAAATGAGGCTCGTCCAAGATAGGACCTGAGCATACTGGATGATCACCGGCGGGAAGAATATCAACCCCACTGGGGTCTCCAACTGGAAGTTGGGCTACGTCGGCCGGTGACATTGCAGACCGCATTTGGAGAATCTCCAGAAGAACCCAATTTTGGACGTCAGACTCTTCCATAATCGCGGCCCTGGAACACGAAGTAGGAGAATCAGCACAAAAATCAGCCAAACCAGACCTCGGACAATCGAGATCGGACGGCAACGAGCCCGGACTCCAAGAAAAAGGGATGGAGGTGTCAGAACTACTGACGAGATCAACAAAAGGTGTCCGACTCGAAGCTGAATCATCATAGGGGGAAAAGAGGTACTCGACTTTGGAAAACCAAGCTCAGAAGAAGAAGAGCTGGAAGAACTGTCACTCAACCTAAAAGGAGGAATCCGATCCAGAATGGACCTCGGACCCTGGGCGACCTGGGATGACGGTAAAATATAGGATAAAGGAGCCGGGTCAGGAGAAGAGTTCAACCCAATAATTGAAGGATTCGAGACCAGGGAAGGACCACCCGCACCGAAATTAAGCTGAGTTTGATGACCCCCTCCTCTCCGACATCTCCTACCGCGACCTCCTCGGGAACTCCGGCGACCTCCTCGAGGACCGCAGAGAAGCTGCTGAAGTTTCTCCTCCTCGGTATACTCTTTCCCATAAAACCAGTATTGCACAGCTCGAGGCAGTTGTTTCACCACCTCTTTGTCCTCCTCGACACCTCGGCCAGAGACTGGACCCGAAGATGAACCAGGAGCACTCATGAACAGTCCCAAAATCAAAACAAGCAGAAAACCTCCCTCGACACTCTCGAACAGAAACTCAAAGGGAACAAGCTTTCCCCTCACTTCAGCTAAGAACAACTACTAAGCTCAAACTCAAACCAAAAGAAAATGCAAACAAAAACCAAACCAGAGTTGAAGTAGAGAGAAAGTACCTGAACAGAGTGAAAGGAGGAAGGAAGCTAAACGTAGGATTCCTCAAGAGCCTTCACTGAGAATGGTACGCTAGAAAGGTCAGAGACTCTAAGACAGCTTGAAAGAGAAATGACCAGAAACAAAGAAAAACTAGAAACAGAGAAGAAGAACACAAGAGGCGAGCAAAAATCCTGAAACGGCTGGGAAACGTGAATTTAAAGGAAGAAAATCCACCCTGGGTGCGAAGACAAAGAGCCTCCAAACGGTTGGTTAACAGAGAGCAAAACGGACAATTCGCCTCACACACATTAAATGGACTCAATCATGACCTGCATAAAGTCAGGACGGTGTGCCCTGCACGATGCACGAACTGCCAACAAACGCAGAACACGTGGATCGTTGTAACCGTCGAAACACGCAAGAAAGGAAAGGTCATTCTGACGACATCAAGGTCAGAACTCGACCCTAGCTCCGGGAGCATGATTGAGGACGCCAACTCGGCCAAATGCGACAAAACTGAAACTCAGACCAAGCAATGCCTAAAGGCCTAGATCGGACTCATGATGGAGCCGACATACCAAACACCAACCTCGACATGCGATTTCAAGGAAAATCAAGAAACGTTACGCGAACGACCTCGGCAAAACGGGCTCTGAATAACGCCACCGACGCCGAACTCTTGAGAACTCAATTCTTAAATCGACAAACCCGAACGGATCGGATCCGAGATCATGCTTCAACACCTCGGCATTCCGAGCTCCAGAATACCGAGCTGGGGGGCAACTGTTATGGATATGAATATCATATCCCAACTACTCACCTAAGAATCTATTAAGAGATAGATTCATGAGTATCTTAACAACATTAAACAGTCAAAGTACACAAGATAAGGGCCACATCCCAACAGAAAGGGAGCTGAACCCTAATGCAACCTGGGAAGCTCAAAAGGCCCAAGCCTGGGAAGGTAATCCTTATAAATAAGAGCCTAAAGACCCCAGGTACACACTTTTAACCTATTTATACTGTCCACACTGTGCACACACCCACCCCTTGGCTATAAGCCTATTGCTTGTACGCAGTGATTGGGACCTCGGCTATAAGCCTAGTGTACGTCTGATTATACACTATCTCTGAACGCATACCTTACGATATAGCAATACGGTCTATCCATGACCGAACAAAAATAATTTTTCCCTTTATTTTATACACACAGCACTCGGCTTCTGCTACGTGATACGGCGCGTCTAGTGTTAACAGTATTCTCAGTTTGTGTCTGACTGTCTGTCCATTTTGGATCAAGAACTTTTGAGATGTTATTAGCTCAAAGCAAAGTTCCATAGCAAACAACTTCGCTTACGAAGCTTGCTTCTCAACAAAACATGACCCACATTGCGTTGGATTCTTCTTGAAGTAACCAACCACAGCATATTCCTAACATAATACCTCAATATTCTTATCTCTTTTATAAAGAACTTCCATTCTTTATCTTTAATATTAAAAATGAGAAGACGTAGTTTCATAAACAACACGCTGTTGGTCATTTGTAAAATCGGCCCCCAGATCACAATCATCTCTGCCTTCTAGGTTTTGAATATGTATCACTGGACCACATAACATAAGCACCACTTCTGTAATACTTTAATTTCATCTTTTTTATACCATAACTTCATACAATTGTGACATTTCAAAGACATCCCTAATTCAAGCACTTATAAATAGAGTAAATGCTGTTAACAAATGACAAACATACAACTAAGTTAATGATAATACATAAATAATTTTAAACTTTTTTTTTAATATAAATACAACTGATTTGAATCATAACCACATAAACGATGGAAATTACCAAAGAAGTAAAGATTTAGTTAGGGGATACAAAAAACAAAAAGAAAAAACACATGCAGAATTTACACACAATAACGGAACACAAAAAAAGGAGTAAAAAAAAGTGTTAATATTTTTTTTTTCTTCCCCTTTTTATTGGTTTATCTCCCAAGTTGTTTCATTCTCTAGAAATCATCTCCATCGTAACCACCGTCATCATAACCACCATCATCACCACGGTCTTCATAACCACCGTCATCGTAACCAGCATCATCACGATCGTAACCACGATCATCCTCAATCTTATCCTCAACCTTCTCAGCCACGTGATCCTCGATCTTGTCCTCAATATACTCAGCACCCTCAACAAGTGCGATTCCACCTAGAACCCCAGCAACCGCACCCACAGCCAATCCTGTCCCCATCCCACCAAACTTGCTTTTCTTTTTCTCCTCCACCGGCGCGTACCCATAACTCCCTTGACCATACGACGCAGTTTGCTGCGGCGCATTATACCCTCCGTAACCCGAACCATACGCCGGCGCCGCCGTAGAAGGATACCCCGCCGGAGCCCCGCCGTAACCATACGAACTCTGCGGTGGAGCCGCGCCGTAAGACGAACCATACGCTTGCGAACCATACTCCCGCGATGACGCCGCCGGTGGTGGAGGGACGCCGTAAGAGGGAGCGTGGTACGCACCCTGCGCACGATAGCCAGATTCTCTGATAGTGACCTTAACGTCAATCCTCCCATGTGGTCTTCCTGATGGTCGTTTTACCGTGAGCGTGCGACTCGCGCGCTGGCCAAATCCTTCGCTGTCTAGGACTTCAACGAGCTTGAGCCGAGCCGAGCCGATGAGCGGCTTGGTGTCTTCTTCTGAGCCGGCGTGGACCACGTCAATGCAGAGGGTGAGATCCTCGATGCGTTCCGGCGGTAAAGGGATCACGAGGGTTTGGTCCCAGTTAGCTTCGGTGTCGCCGGCGTCGTCGACTCTGGTCGAGGATTTGTTCTTTGGGTCGACCCAAACGACGGCGTACGGCCTGTTTGAGCCGTGGCGCCAGTTCACGTTTTTTAGCCCACGCGCCGACGCGAGCTTAACTTCCACTTCGTAGCGAGAACCCATTTTGATGAGTGAGTTGAAGAAGAAAAACTTTTGGAGTGTTTTGAGAATACGAAGAAGTGAAGAAACGTTGTTGGGCTTCAAAGGGTTTTATAAGTAAGGTGGGGAGTGAGATTGGTTTGTTTTAGGCTTTTAGCCTTCGGTATTCAGGGTAATAACAGAATTGCCACGAGGACTTTTTGTTGTGTTGATGTACGAAACCATCCTTGGTAAATTGGTGCATTATTCAGTACACTGTTTTTCGATGTGTGTTTTGGTGAAGGGTGGTTTTGGAAACTAAATTGTTGATCTGGAAGGTTTGGGTGTATTTGGGGGAAGGAATAACTTGGGTGGGGAATAGACAAGGAAAGTGGTAGCTTGCGAATTGAGTATTTAATTGTTCCTTGAAATCTTACTATTGACTTCATAAATAATATGCATTATTTTATATAATAGATAGATTTAAGAAAATCACATCATGTTACTGATTAAAATACATATTAGTTTGTCTAATTATAAGTTAGTTGTAGGGAAAAAAAAAGCCATAGTTTTTCAAATTCAACAACTTGACTTTTTAAATTAACCAAATTATATAGAGTAATATAAGTTTAACTTCTAATTCTTGTGCAAACAATCTTTCAATAAAGAATTAATATATACGTTTAAAAAATTGTAAATGAATTTTTTTTATTCAATGATGCCATTAGATTCAAATCTATAATTAACTTCATACAAACTATTTGAATTTCTTATCCTTAGTCGTATTGTTGAATTTCAAATTATAATTTTTTTTATGATTGACTTATATTTCAAAAAATAAATTATATTTTATATTTTATGTCATGAAAGATATTAAGTCATAAGTTTTTAGTATTGAGCTATTGTGGAGTTGGAGCTAAATCTATATCCTATAATGGGTGATGTATGTCAATATATGGGTACTCAAAGTAGCAAAAGTATGAATCAAACCTTAAGGAGAGACACCGCAAGTGCTATCTCATACGAGAATGAGATAGCAAAAGAGACCGAGCGGGAGAGCACGGGGAATGAAAAAAGAAAAAAGAGAAGCCGAGAAAGATAGTAGCGCGAGGGAGAAAGAAAAGAAAAGAAAAGGAGAGGAGATTTTCTCCGGCGGATCCAACAGTGAGACTTCGTCAGAACGAGCTCAGATTTTAGGAGAGTGTTTGTGGTGTCTAGTAGTTCACATTCACCAGTCATTTTGCAGTTTGGAGGTCTTTAGAGCCATAGATTTGGTTTCCCCATTTCAAGTTTTTTTTGTGATTTTTCTCCTTACTCTATCTCTTTATTTTCATCTTGTTGATGATGTTGTTGGATTCCTCTATTGTTATATAGACAGATAATACTGTGTATGTTTACTTCAATTTGCACTTCATTATTTGTTTGGCCCCCAACAAAGTGGTATCAGAGCTTTGGTTTATAATTGTGGGTGTTTGAAGTGTAAACTAAAATAGAAGGTAGCGCAGGTTCCATGCTTAAACTTAATGGATCAAATTGGTTAATCTGGAAGCTATGACGGAGGATTATTTATTCTGCAAAGACTCATATGAACCCGTTGAGGGTAATGCTAAGCGACCATCAGAGATGTCAAATGCGGAGTGGAATAAATTAAACATAAAAACAATTGGCACAATTAGACAGTGGTTGAATATCAGTGTTTTCCATCATGTTGTGGATGAGACATCGGCAGAAGAGCTTTGGAAAAAGTTATCAACTCTGTATGAGAGGAAAACAACTGGGAACAAAGCATTCTTGATAAGATAGCTTGTAAACTTGAAGTACAAGAGTGATATCACTATCAGTGAACATTTGAATAAGTATCAAAGTATAGTAAATCAGTTGAGCACAATGAAATTGACACTTGAGGACGAGCTGCAAGCTTTACTGTTGATGAGCTCTTTACCAGATCCTTGGGAGACCTTGATGGTATCTGTTAATAATTATGCTCCATAGGGTAAATTGTCAATGAGTATGATTACCAGTGCATTGTTGAATGAAGAGACCAGAAGAAAGTCCCTCACAAGCATTTGTCACAGAGAACAGGCAGCAGGAGCAAGAAAAATTTGTAACGAAGGTCATTACTGAGGCAAGAGTCGTGGAAAGTCACAAAATAAATCAAAATCTAGAGAAAGAGTCAAGTGTTACCATTGTGGCATAGAGGGCACAGCAAAGAGGAATTGTCGGATTTGGAAAAGAAAGAAAAATAAAAGTAGTAGCCAGAGGAAGATGATGATAAGAACACCATTGATGTAACTTCTGATGAGGTATTGTCCTTGCTTTTTTCTTTGGGTGAAGATCATTGTTTGCACTTGTCAGATAACCAGGTTGAGTGGGTAATTGATACAAGAGCATCTTATCATGTTACTCCCACTAAGGAGTCCTTAACTAGTTACAAGGCAGGAGACTTTGGAACTGTGAAGATGGGTAATACTAGTTACTGCAACATTGTGGGAATTGGTGATATTTGCATAACAACAAATATGGGTTACACACAGACACTGGAGGATGTACGACATGTTCCTGAATTGCATGTTAATTTGATATCAGGGATTGCTTTAGATAGAAAAGGTTTTGAAATCACTTTCAGCAATGGAAAATGGAGCTTACCAGGGTCTTTGGTGGTTGTGAAAAGAGATGCTTGTTAATTATATGTACTACAGTCAAAGTAACCACAGGGGATTACATAGAAGAGGTTAGTTCTTCACCTGACTTGTGGCATAGGGATATTCACGTGAGTGACAAGGTTTGGGGTTAGTGGCAAAGAAGATTGAATTCCCTTTGCCAAAAATATGCATTTAAATACATGTAACTATTGTGTTATTGGCAAGCATCATAGAGTTTCATTCCAAAAGCATCATGGTAGGAAATCTATATATTAGGCATAGTGCATTCTAATGTTTATGGTCCATTTGATGTTCCATCATTAGGAAGTAATAGATGTTTTGTTACTTTTATTGATGATGCTTCACGAAAGATGTGGTTGTTTCCTATGAAATATAAAGACCAGATGTTCAGTATTTTCAGCAGTTCCATGTCATGGTAGAAATAGAAACAGGAAAGCTCCTAAAATATCTCAGTATTAATAAAGGAGGCGAGATACTCAAAGGGAGTTTGAAAGTTAATGCTCTAAGTATGGCATCAGACACGGCAAGACAATTCCTAACCCCTCAACATAATGGGGTAGCAGTGAAGATACCGCACAGTTGTTGAACAAAAATACTCATATGCATGTTGAAGATGGATGCATTGCCAAAGTCCTTCTAGGGAAGCTACTAGTATCGCCTGTTTACGGACGAAGAACTCCTCACAGCTCCGTTGATGAGATATTCCAGAAGTTATGGAGAGGGAGAGATGCCTCCTACTCTCATATGAAGGTGTTTAGTTGCAAGGCGCACATGTTTCAAATGAGCAGCGGTCGAAGCTTGATGACAAGGCCATTCCTTACATAGATTCTTAGGTTATGAAAATGAAGAGTTTGGCTACAAACTATAGGATCTTGAAATAAGTAGATTTTCAAAGTAGAGATGTAGTATTCCTAGACTAAGAATATTACACACTTAGAGAAGACAGTGGAGTCTACCAAGGGGAAAGAAATTATGGTTGATCCTACATCCATTCCTTCTTCT
>NW_026896965.1:0-26864 GCF_033153095.1 Gastrolobium bilobum
CAAAAAGGGGTAAAAAAGCACAAAGTGGAAATATTTATTAAAACTTATTATGATCGTCGTATTTGTGGTCCTTCCAATAAGAATGCAACACTTGCATTTATTTTTTTTTTTCTCTCTCCAATACAGAGAGAAAAACAAAGAAAAAAAATGGTAAAAAAAATAACGCACACAAAAAGGGGAAAAGATAGCACAAAGTGGAAAAATTTATTATG
The DNA here is from genome assembly GCF_033153095.1 of Gastrolobium bilobum. Taxonomy (NCBI): domain Eukaryota; kingdom Viridiplantae; phylum Streptophyta; class Magnoliopsida; order Fabales; family Fabaceae; genus Gastrolobium; species Gastrolobium bilobum. The sequence continues at coordinate 213 of NW_026896965.1, forward strand.
ATCCCCGTATTTGTGGTCCTTCCAATAAGAATGCAACACTTGTATTTTTTTATTTTTTATTTTTTTATTTTTTTTATTTTTTTCTCTCTCCAATAGAGAGAGAAAGAAAAGAAAAGAAAAGAAACGGTACAGAAAAAATAAAAACACACAAAAAGGGGAAAATATAGCACAAAGTGGAAAAATTTATTTCTCTTCAATAGAGAGAGAGAGAGAGAAAGAAAAGAAAAGAAAAGAAATGGTATAGAAAAATAAAAACACACAAAAAGGGAAAAATATAGCACAAAGTGGAAAAATTTATTATGATTCCCGTAATTGTGGTCCTTCCATTAAGAATACAACACTTGTATTTATTTTTTCTTTTTATTTTTTTATTTTTTTCTCTCTCCAATAGAGAGAGAAAGAAAAAAAAAGAAAAGAAATGGTACATAAAAAATAAAGCACACAAAAAGGGGTAAAAAAGCACAAAGTGGAAAAATTTATTAAAACTTATTATGATCCTCGTATTTGTGGTCCTTCCAATAAGAATGCATCACTTGTATTTATTTTTTTATTTTTTTATTTTTTTCTCTCTCCTATAGAGAGATAAAGAAAAAAAAATGGTAAAAAAAAATAAGCACACAAAAAGGGGAAAAGATAGCACAAAGTGGAAAAATTTATTATGATCCCCGTATTTGTGGTCCTTCCAATAAGAATGCAACACTTGTATTTATTTTTTTTGTTTTTCTTTTTTTCTCCCTCCAACAGAGAGAGAAAGAAAAAAAATGGCAAAAAAAAAATAAAGCACACAATTTATTTTTTTTTATTTTTTTTCTCTTCAATAGAGAGAGAGAAAGAAAAGAAAAGAAAAGAAAAGAAATGGTATAGAAAAATAAAAACACACAAAAAGGGAAAAATATAGCACAAAGTGGAAAAATTTATTATGATTCCCGTAATTGTGGTCCTTCCATTAAGAATACAACACTTGTATTTATTTTTTCTTTTTATTTTTTTTATTTTTTTCTCTCTCCAATAGAGAGAAAGAAAAAAAAAGAAAAGAAATGGTACATAAAAAATAAAGCACACAAAAAGGGGTAAAAAAGCACAAAGTGGAAAAATTTATTAAAACTTATTATGATCCTCGTATTTGTGGTCCTTCCAATAAGAATGCATCACTTGTATTTTTTTTTTTTTTTTATTTTTTCTCTCTCCAATAGAGAGATAAAGAAAAAAAATGGTAAAAAAAAATAAGCACACAAAAAGGGGAAAAGATAGCACAAAGTGAAAAAATTTATTATGATCCCCGTATTTGTGGTCCTTCCAATAAGAATGCAACACTTGTATTTATTTTTTTTGTTTTTCTTTTTTTCTCTCTCCACATAGAGTGAGCAAGAAAGAAAAGAAATGGTAAAAAAAAATAAAAACACACAAAAAGGGGAAAAGATAGCACAAAGTGGAAAAATTTGTTATGATCCCCGTATTTGTGGTCCTTCCAATAAGAATGCAACACTTGTATTTTTTTATTTTCTATTTTTTTTCACTTCAATAGAGAGAGAGAAAGAAAAAAAACGGTAAAAAAAATAAAGCACACAAAAAGGGGAAAAGATAGCACAAAGTGGAAAAATTTATTATAATCCCCGTATTTGTGGTCCTTCCAATAAGAATGCAACACTTGTATTTTTTTTCCTTTATTTTTCATTTTTTTTCTCTCCATTAGAGATAGAAAGAAAACCAAAAGAAAAGAAATGGTACAGAAAAAATAAAGCACACAAAAAAGGGAAAAGATAGCACAAAGTGGAAAAATTTATTATGATCCCCGTATTTGTGGTCCTTCCAATAAGAATGCAACACTTGTATTTATTTTTTTTCTTTTTTTTTCTCTCCAAGAGAGAGAGAAAGAAAAGAAAAGAAAAGAAATGGTACAGAAAAAATAAAAACACACAAAAAGGGAAAAATATAGCACAAAGTGGAAAAATTTATTATGATCCCCGTATTTGTGGTCCTTCCAATAAGAATGCAACACTTGTATTTATTTATTTTTTTTTTTTTTTTTTTTTTTTTTCTCTCTCCAATAGAGAGAGAAAGAAAAAAAAAGAAAAGAAATGGTACATAAAAAATAAAGCACACAAAAAGGGGTAAAAAAGCACAAAGTGGAAAAATTTATTAAAACTTATTATGATCCTCGTATTTGTGGTCCTTCCAATAAGAATGCATCACTTGTATTTATTTTTTCTTTTCTTTTTTTTTCTCTCTCCTATAGAGAGATAAAGAAAAAAAATGGTAAAAAAAAATAAGCACACAAAAAGGGGAAAAGATAGCACAAAGTGAAAAAATTTATTATGATCCCCGTATTTGTGGTCCTTCCAATAAGAATGCAACACTTGTATTTTTTTTTTTTATTTTTTTTTTTTTTTTTTTTTCTCCAATAGATAGAGAGAAAGAAAAGAAAAGAAAAGAAATGGTACAGAAAAAATAAAAACACACAAAAAGGGGAAAAGATAGCACAAAGTGGAAAAATTTATTATGATCCCCGTATTTGTGGTCCTTCCAATAAGAATGCAACACTTGTATTTTTTTATTTTCTATTTTTTTATTTTTTTATTTTTTTCTCTCTCCAATAGAGAGAGAAAGAAAAAAAATGGTAAAAAAAAATAAAGCACACAAAAAGGGAAAAAGATAGCACAAAGTGGAAAAATTTATTATGATCCCCGTATTTGTGGTCCTTCCAATAAGAATGCAACACTTGTATTTTTTTATTTTTTATTTTTTTATTTGTTTCTCTCTCCAATAGAGAGAGAGAAAGAAAAGAAAAGAAAAGAAACGTTACAGAAAAAATAAAAACACACAAAAAGGGGAAAATATAGCACAAAGTGGAAAAATTTATTATGATCCCCGTATTTGTGGTCCTTCCAATAAGAATGCAACACTTGTATTTATTTATTTTTTATTTTTTTTCTCTTCAATAGAGAGAGAGAAAGAAAAGAAAAGAAAAGAAATGGTATAGAAAAATAAAAACACACAAAAAGGGAAAAATATAGCACAAAGTGGAAAAATTTATTATGATTCCCGTAATTGTGGTCCTTCCATTAAGAATACAACACTTGTATTTATTTTTTCTTTTTATTTTTTTTTATTTTTTTCTCTCTCCAATAGAGAGAGAAAAAAAAAAAAGAAAAGAAATGGTACATAAAAAATAAAGCACACAAAAAGGGGTAAAAAAGCACAAAGTGGAAAAATTTATTAAAACTTATTATGATCCTCGTATTTGTGGTCCTTCCAATAAGAATGCATCACTTGTATTTATTTTTTTATTTTTCTTTTTTTCTCTCTCCTATAGAGAGATATAGAAAAAAAAAATGGTAAAAAAAAGTAAGCACACAAAAAGGGGAAAAGATAGCACAAAGTGGAAAAATTTATTATGATCCCCGTATTTGTGGTCCTTCCAATAAGAATGCAACACTTGTATTTATTTTTTTTGTTTTTCTTTTTTTCTCTCTCCAACAGAGAGAGAAAGAAAAAAAATGGTAAAAAAAATAAAGCACACAAAAAGGGGAAAAGATAGCACAAAGTGGAAAAATTTATTATGATCCCCGTATTTGTGGTCCTTCCAATAAGAATGCAACACTTGTATTTTTTTTTTTTTTTTTTTTTTTTTTTTTTTTTTCTCTCCAATAGAGAGAGAAAGAAAAAGAAAGAAAAGAAATGGTACATAAAAAATAAAGCACACAAAAAGGGGTAAAAAAGCAAAAAGTGGAAAAATTTATTAAAACTTTTTATGATCCTCGTATTTGTGGTCCTTCAATAAGAATGCAACACTTGTATTTATTTTTTTTGTTTTTCTTTTTTTCTCCCTCCAACAGAGAGAGAAAGAAAAAAAATGGTAAAAAAAATAACGCACACAAAAAGGGGAAAAGATAGCACAAAGTGGAAAAATTTATTGTGATCCCCGTATTTGTGGTCCTTCCAATAAGAATGCAACACTTGTATTTATTTTTTTTGTTTTTCTTTTTTTCTCCCTCCAACAGAGAGAGAAAGAAAAAAAACGGTAAAAAAAATAAAGCACACAAAAAGGGGAAAAGATAGCACAAAGTGGAAAAATTTATTATGATTCCCGTAATTGTGGTCCTTCCATTAAGAATACAACACTTGTATTTATTTTTTCTTTTTATTTTTTTATTTTTTTTCTCTCCAATAGAGAGAGAAAGAAAAAGAAAGAAAAGAAATGGTACATAAAAAATAAAGCACACAAAAAGGGGTAAAAAAGCAAAAAGTGGAAAAATTTATTAAAACTTATTATGATCCTCGTTTTGTGGTCCTTCCAATAAGAGTGCAACACTTGTATTTTTTTATTTTCTATTTTTTATTTTTTTATTTTTTTCTCTCTCCAATAGAGAGAGAAAGAAAAAAAATGGTAAAAAAAAATAAAGCACACAAAAAGGGAAAAAGATAGCACAAAGTGGAAAAATTTATTATCCCCGTATTTGTGGTCCTTCCAATAGAGAGAGAAAGAAAAAAAAAGAAATGGTACAGAAAAAATAAAGCACAGAAAAAGGGGAAAAGATAGCACAAAGTGGAAAAATTTATTATGATCCCTGTATTTGTGGTCCTTCCAATAAGAATGCAACACTTGTATTTATTTATTTTTCTATTTTTTTTCTCTCCAATAGAGAGAGAAAGAAAAAAAAGAAATGGTACAGAAAAAATAAAGCACACAAGAAGGGGAAAAGATAGCACAAAGTGGAAAAATTTATTATGATCCCCGTATTTGTGGTCCTTCCAATAAAAATGCAACACTTGTATTTATTTTATTTTTTTTCTTTTTTTCTCTTCAATAGAGAGAGAGAAAGAAAAGAAAAGAAAAGAAAAGAAATTGTACAGAAAAATAAAAACACACAAAAAGGGGAAAATATAGCACAAAGTGGAAAAATTTATTATCATCCCGTATTTGTGGTCCTTCCAATAAGAATGCAACACTTGTATTTATTTATTTTTTTATTTTTTATTTTTTTCTCTCTCCAATAGAGAGAGAAAGAAAAGAAAAGAAAAGAAATGGTACAGAAAAAGTAAAAACACACAAAAAGGGGAAAATATAGCACAAAGTAGAAAAATTTATTATCATCCCGTATTTGTGGTCCTACCAATAAGAATGCAACACTTGTATTTATTTTTTTCTTTTTTTCTCTGTCCAATAGAGAGAGAAAGAAAAAAAAAGAAATGGTACAGAAAAAATAAAGCACAGAAAAAGGGGAAAAGATAGCACAAAGTGGAAAAATTTATTATGATCCCCGTATTTGTGGTCCTTCCAATAAGAATGCAACACTTGTATTTATTTATTTTTCTATTTTTTTTCTCTCCAATAGAGAGAGAAAGAAAAAAAAGAAATGGTACAGAAAAAATAAAGCACACAAGAAGGGGAAAAGATAGCACAAAGTGGAAAAATTTATTATGATCCCCGTATTTGTGGTCCTTCCAATAAAAATGCAACACTTGTATTTATTTATTTTTTTCTTTTTTTCTCTTCAATAGAGAGAGAGAAAGAAAAGAAATTGTACAGAAAAATAAAAACACACAAAAAGGGGAAAATATAGCACAAAGTGGAAAAATTTATTATGATCCCCGTATATGTGGTCCTTCCAATAAGAATGCAACACTTGTATTTTTTTTTCTTTTTATTTTTTTATTTTTTTCTCTCTCCAAGAGAGAGAGAAAGAAAAGAAAAGAAAAGAAATGGTACAGAAAAAGTAAAAACACACAAAAAGGGGAAAATATAGCACAAAGTGGAAAAATTTATTATCATCCCGTATTTGTGGTCCTTCCAATAAGAATGCAACACTTGTATTTATTTTTTTTTATTTTTTTATTTTTTTCTCTGTCCAATAGAGAGAGAAAGAAAAAAAAAGAAATGGTACAGAAAAAATAAAGCACAGAAAAAGGGGAAAAGATAGCACAAAGTGGAAAAATTTATTATGATCCCCGTATTTGTGGTCCTTCCAATAAGAATGCAACACTTGTATTTATTTTTTTTCTATTTTTTTCTCTCCAATAGAGAGAGAAAGAAAAAAAAGAAATGGTACAGAAAAAATAAAGCACACAAGAAGGGGAAAAGATAGCACAAAGTGGAAAAATTTATTATGATCCCCGTATTTGTGGTCCTTCCAATAAAAATGCAACACTTGTATTTATTTTATTTTTTTTCTTTTTTTCTCTTCAATAGAGAGAGAGAAAGAAAAGAAATTGTACAGAAAAATAAAAACACACAAAAAGGGGAAAATATAGCACAAAGTGGAAAAATTTATTATGATCCCCGTATATGTGGTCCTTCCAATAAGAATGCAACACTTGTATTTTTTTTTTTTTTATTTTTTTATTTTTTTCTCTCTCCAATAGAGAGAGAGAGAAAGAAGAGAAAAGAAAAGAAATGGTACAGAAAAAGTAAAAACACACAAAAAGGGGAAAATATAGCACAAAGTGGAAAAATTTATTATCATCCCGTATTTGTGGTCCTACCAATAAGAATGCAACACTTGTATTTATTTTTTTTATTTTTTATTTTTTTCTCTCTCCAATAGAGAGAGAGAAAGAAAAGAAAAGAAAAGAAATGGTACAGAAAAAGTAAAAACACACAAAAAGGGGAAAATATAGCACAAAGTGGAAAAATTTATTATCATCCCGTATTTGTGGTCCTTCCAATAAGAATGCAACACTTGTATTTATTTTTTTTTTTTTTTTTTTTTTTTTCTCTGTCCAATAGAGAGAGAAAGAAAAAAAAGAAATGGTACAGAAAAAATAAAGCACAGAAAAAGGGGAAAAGATAGCACAAAGTGGAAAAATTTATTATGATCCCCGTATTTGTGGTCCTTCCAATAAGAATGCAACACTTGTATTTATTTTTTTTTTCTATTTTTTTTCTCTCCAATAGAGAGAGAAAGAAAAAAAAAGAAATTGTACAGAAAAAATAAAGCACACAAGAAGGGGAAAAGATAGCACAAAGTGGAAAAATTTATTATGATCCCCGTATTTGTGGTCCTTCCAATAAAAATGCAACACTTGTATTTATTTATTTTTCTTTTTTTTTCTTTTTTTCTCTTCAATAGAGAGAGAGAAAGAAAAGAAATTGTACAGAAAAATAAAAACACACAAAAAGGGGAAAATATAGCACAAAGTGGAAAAATTTATTATGATCCCCGTATATGTGGTCCTTCCAATAAGAATGAAACACTTGTATTTTTTTTTTTTTTTTTTTTTTTATTTTTTCTCTCTCCATAGAGAGAGAGAAAGAAAAGAAAGAAAAGAAATGGTACAGAAAAAGTAAAAACACACGAAAAGGGGAAAATATAGCACAAAGTGGAAAAATTTATTATGATCCCCGTATTTGTGGTCCTTCCAATACGAATGCAACACTTGTATTTATTTTTTTTTCTTTTTTTCTCTGTCCAATAGAGAGAGAAAGAAAAAAAAAGAAATGGTACAGAAAAAATAAAGCACACAAAAAGGGGAAAAGATAGCACAAAGTGGAAAAATTTATTATGATCCCCGTATTTGTGGTCCTTCCAATAAGAATGCAACACTTGTATTTATTTTTTTTTTTTTTTTTTTTCTCTCCAATAGAGAGAGAAAGAAAAAAAGAAATGGTACAGAAAAAATAAAGCACACAAAAAGGGGAAAAAATAGCACAAAGTGGAAAAATTTATTATGATCCCCGTATTTGTGGTCCTTCCAATAAGAATGCAACAGTTGTATTTTTATTTTTTTATTTTTTTCTCTCTCCAATAGAGAGAGAGAAAGAAAAGAAAAGAAAAGAAAATAAATGGTACAGAAAAAATAAAAACACACAAAAAGAGAAAAATATAGCACAAAGTGGAAAAATTTATTATGATCCCCGTATTTGTGGTCCTTCCAATAAGAATACAACACTTGTATTTATTTATTTTTTTATTTTTTATTTTTTTCTCTCTCCAATAGAGAGATAGAAAGAAAAGAAAAGAAAAGAAATGGTACAGAAAAAGTAAAAACACACAAAAAGGGGAAAATATAGCACAAAGTAGAAAAATTTATTATCATCCCGTATTTGTGGTCCTACCAATAAGAATGCAACACTTGTATTAATTTTTTCTTTTTCTTTTTTTTCTTTATTCTCTGTCCAATAGAGAGAGAAAGAAAAAAAAAGAAATGGTACAGAAAAAATAAAGCACAGAAAAAGGGGAAAAGATAGCACAAAGTGGAAAAATTTATTATGATCCCCGTATTTGTGGTCCTTCCAATAAGAATGCAACACTTGTATTTATTTTTTTTTTTTTTTTATTTTTTTTTTCTCTCCAATAGAGAGAGAGAAAAAAAAAGAAATGGTACAGAAAAAATAAAGCACACAAAAAGGGGAAAAGATAGCACAAAGTGGAAAAATTTATTATGATCCCCGTATTTGTGGTCCTTCCAATAAGAATGCAACACTTGTATTTATTTTTTTTTTTTTTTTTTTCTCTCCAATAGAGAGAAAAAAAAGAAATGGTACAGAAAAAATAAAGTACACAAAAAGGGGAAAAGATAGCACAAAGTGGAAAAATTTATTATGATCCTCGTATTTGTGGTCCTTCCAATAAGAATGCAACAATTGTATTTATTTTATTTTTTTTCTTTTTTTCTCTCTCCAATAGAGTGAAAAAGAAAAAAGAGAAATGGTACAGAAAAAATAAAGCACACAAAAAGGGGAAAATATAGCACAAAGTGGAAAAATTTATTATGATCCCCGTATTTGTGGTCCTTCCAATAAGAATGCAACACTTGTATTTTTTTTTTTTTATTTTTTTATTTTTTTCTCTCTCCAGAGAGAGAGAGAGAGAGAGAAAGAAAAGAAATGGTACAGAAAAAGTAAAAACACACAAAAAGGGGAAAATATAGCACAAAGTGGAAAAATTTATTATCATCCCGTATTTGTGGTCCTTCCAATAAGAATGCAACACTTGTATTTATTTTTTTTTATTTTTTTATTTTTTTCTCTGTCCAATAGAGAGAGAAAGAAAAAAAAGAAATGGTACAGAAAAAATAAAGCACAGAAAAAGGGGAAAAGATAGCACAAAGTGGAAAAATTTATTATGATCCCCGTATTTGTGGTCCTTCCAATAAGAATGCAACACTTGTATTTATTTTTTTTTCTATTTTTTTTCTCTCCAATAGAGAGAGAAAGAAAAAAAGAAATGGTACAGAAAAAATAAAGCACACAAGAAGGGGAAAAGATAGCACAAAGTGGAAAAATTTATTATGATCCCCGTATTTGTGGTCCTTCCAATAAAAATGCAACACTTGTATTTATTTTATTTTTTTTCTTTTTTTCTCTTCAATAGAGAGAGAAAGAAAAGAAATTGTACAGAAAAATAAAAACACACAAAAAGGGGAAAATATAGCACAAAGTGGAAAAATTTATTATGATCCCCGTATATGTGGTCCTTCCAATAAGAATGCAACACTTGTATTTATTTATTTTTTATTTTTTTATTTTTTCTCTCTCCAATAGAGAGAGAAAGAAAAGAAAAGAAATGGTACAGAAAAAGTAAAAACACACGAAAAGGGGAAAATATAGCACAAAGTGGAAAAATTTATTATCATCCCGTATTTGTGGTCCTTCCAATACGAATACAACACTTGTATTCATTTTTTTTTATTTTTTTATTTTTTTCTCTGTCCAATAGAGAGAGAAAGAAAAAAAAAGAAATGGTACAGAAAAAATAAAGCACAGAAAAAGGGGAAAAGATAGCACAAAGTGGAAAAATTTATTATGATCCCCGTATTTGTGGTCCTTCCAATAAGAATGCAACACTTGTATTTATTTTTTTTTTTCTATTTTTTTTCTCTCCAATAGAGAGAGAAAGAAAAAAAGAAATGGTACAGAAAAAATAAAGCACACAAAAAGGGGAAAAAATAGCACAAAGTGGAAAAATTTATTATGATCCCCGTATTTGTGGTCCTTCCAATAAGAATGCAACAATTGTATTTTTATTTTTTTATTTTTTTCTCTCTCCAATAGAGAGAGAAAGAAAAGAAAAGAAAATAAATGGTACAGAAAAAATAAAAACACACAAAAAGAGAAAAATATAGCGCAAAGTGGAAAAATTTATTATGATCCCCGTATTTGTGGTCCTTCCAATAAGAATACAACACTTGTATTTATTTATTTTTTTATTTTTTATTTTTTTCTCTCTCCAATAGAGAGATAGAAAGAAAAGAAATGGTACAGAAAAAGTAAAAACACACGAAAAGGGGAAAATATAGCACAAAGTGGAAAAATTTATTATCATCCCGTATTTGTGGTCCTTCCAATAAGAATGCAACACTTGTATTTATTTTTTTTTTTTTTTTTATTTTTTTCTCTGTCCAATAGAGAGAGAAAGAAAAAAAAAGAAATGGTACAGAAAAAATAAAGCACAGAAAAAGGGGAAAAGATAGCACAAAGTGGAAAAATTTATTATGATCCCCGTATTTGTGGTCCTTCCAATAAGAATGCAACACTTGTATTTTTTTTTTCTATTTTTTTTCTCTCCAATAGAGAGAGAAAGAAAAAAAAGAAATGGTACAGAAAAAATAAAGCACACAAGAAGGGGAAAAGATAGCACAAAGTGGAAAAATTTATTATGATCCCCGTATTTGTGGTCCTTCCAATAAAAATGCAACACTTGTATTTATTTTATTTTTTTTATTTTTTTCTCTTCAATAGAGAGAGAGAAAGAAAAGAAATTGTACAGAAAAATAAAAACACACAAAAAGGGGAAAATATAGCACAAAGTGGAAAAATTTATTATGATCCCCGTATATGTGGTCCTTCCAATAAGAATGCAACACTTGTATTTATTTATTTTTTATTTTTTTATTTATTTCTCTCTCCAATAGAGAGAGAGAAAGAAAAGAAATGGTACAGAAAAAGTAAAAACACACGAAAAGGGGAAAATATAGCACAAAGTGGAAAAATTTATTATCATCCCGTATTTGTGGTCCTTCCAATACGAATGCAACACTTGTATTCATTTTTTTTATTTTTTTATTTTTTTCTCTGTCCAATAGAGAGAGAAAGAAAAAAAAGAAATGGTACAGAAAAAATAAAGCACAGAAAAAGGGGAAAAGATAGCACAAAGTGGAAAAATTTATTATGATCCCCGTATTTGTGGTCCTTCCAATAAGAATGCAACACTTGTATTTATTTTTTTTTCTATTTTTTTTCTCTCCAATAGAGAGAGAAAGAAAAAAAGAAATGGTACAGAAAAAATAAAGCACACAAAAAGGGGAAAAAATAGCACAAAGTGGAAAAATTTATTATGATCCCCGTATTTGTGGTCCTTCCAATAAGAATGCAACAATTGTATTTTTTATTTATTTATTTTATATTTTTTTCTCTCTCCAATAGAGAGAGAAAGAAAAGAAAAGAAAATAAATGGTACAGAAAAAATAAAAACACACAAAAAGAGAAAAATATAGCGCAAAGTGGAAAAATTTATTATGATCCCCGTATTTGTGGTCCTTCCAATAAGAATACAACACTTGTATTTATTATTTTTTTATTTTTTATTTTTTTCTCTCTCCAATAGAGAGATAGAAAGAAAAGAAAAGAAAAGAAATGGTACAGAAAAAGTAAAAACACACAAAAAGGGGAAAATATAGCACAAAGTAGAAAAATTTATTATCATCCCGTATTTGTGGTCCTACCAATAAGAATGCAACACTTGTATTTATTTTTTTTATTTTTTTATTTTTTTCTCTGTCCAATAGAGAGAGAAAGAAAAAAAAAGAAATGGTACAGAAAAAATAAAGCACAGAAAAAGGGGAAAAGATAGCACAAAGTGGAAAAATTTATTATGATCCCCGTATTTGTGGTCCTTCCAATAAGAATGCAACACTTGTATTTATTTTTTTTTTTTTTTTTTATTTTTTTTCTCTCCAATAGAGAGAGAAAGAAAAAAAAAGAAATGGTACAGAAAAAATAAAGCACACAAAAAGGGAAAAGATAGCACAAAGTGGAAAAATTTATTATGATCCCCGTATTTGTGGTCCTTCCAATAAGAATGAAACACTTGTATTTATTTTTTTTTCTATTTTTTTCTCTCCAATAGAGAGAGAAAGAAAAAAAAGAAATGGTACAGAAAAAATAAAGCACACAAGAAGGGGAAAAGATAGCACAAAGTGGAAAAATTTATTATGATCCCCGTATTTGTGGTCCTTCCAATAAAAATGCAACACTTGTATTTATTTTATTTTTTTTCTTTTTTTCTTTTCAATAGAGAGAGAAAGAAAAGAAATTGTACAGAAAAATAAAAACACACAAAAAGGGGAAAATATAGCACAAAGTGGAAAAATTTATTATGATCCCCGTATATGTGGTCCTTCCAATAAGAATGCAACACTTGTATTTATTTATTTTTTATTTTTTTATTTGTTTCTCTCTCCAATAGATAGAGAGAAAGAAAAGAAATGGTACAGAAAAAGTAAAAACACACGAAAAGGGGAAAATATAGCACAAAGTGGAAAAATTTATTATCATCCCGTATTTGTGGTCCTTCCAATACGAATGCAACACTTGTATTTTTTTTCTTTTTGTCTCTGTCCAATAGAGAGAGAAAGACAAAAAAGAAATGGTACAGAAAAATTAAAGCACACAAAAAGGGGAAAAGATAGCACAAAGTGGAAAAATTTATTATGATCCCCGTATTTGTGGTCCTTCCAATAAGAATGCAACACTTGTATTTTTTTTTTTTTTTTTATGTTTTGTCTCTCCAATAGAGAGAGAAAGAAAAGAAAAGAAAAGAAATGGTACAGAAAAAATAAAAACACACAAAAAGGGGAAAATATAGCACAAAGTGGAAAAATTTATTATCATCCCGTATTTGTGGTCCTTCCAATAAGAATGCAACACTTGTATTTATTTTTTTTTATTTTTTTATTTTTTTCTCTGTCCAATAGAGAGAGAAAGAAAAAAAAAGAAATGGTACAGAAAAAATAAAGCACAGAAAAAGGGGAAAAGATAGCACAAAGTGGAAAAATTTATTATGATCCCCGTATTTGTGGTCCTTCCAATAAGAATGCAACACTTGTATTTATTTTTTTTTCTATTTTTTTTCTCTCCAATAGAGAGAGAAAGAAAAAAAAGAAATGGTACAGAAAAAATAAAGCACACAAGAAGGGGAAAAGATAGCACAAAGTGGAAAAATTTATTATGATCCCCGTATTTGTGGTCCTTCCAATAAAAATGCAACACTTGTATTTATTTTTTTTTCTTTCTTTTTTTCTCTTCAATAGAGAGAGAGAAAGAAAAGAAATTGTACAGAAAAATAAAAACACACAAAAAGGGGAAAATATAGCACAAAGTGGAAAAATTTATTATGATCCCCGTATATGTGGTCCTTCCAATAAGAATGCAACACTTGTATTTATTTATTTTTTATTTTTTTATTTATTTCTCTCTCCAATAGAGAGAGAGAAAGAAAAGAAATGGTACAGAAAAAGTAAAAACACACAAAAAGGGGAAAATATAGCACAAAGTGGAAAAATTTATTATCATCCCGTATTTGTGGTCCTTCCAATAAGAATGCAACACTTGTATTTATTTTTTTTTATTTTTTTATTTTTTTCTCTGTCCAATAGAGAGAGAAAGAAAAAAAAGAAATGGTACAGAAAAAATAAAGCACAGAAAAAGGGGAAAAGATAGCACAAAGTGGAAAAATTTATTATGATCCCCGTATTTGTGGTCCTTCCAATAAGAATGCAACACTTGTATTTCTTTTTTCTTTGTTTCTCTCTCCAATACAGGGAGAAAGAAAAAAAAAGAAATGGTACAGAAAAAATAAAGCACACAAGAAGGGGAAAAGATAGCACAAAGTGGAAAAATTTATTATGATCCCCGTATTTGTGGTCCTTCCAATAAAAATGCAACACTTGTATTTATTTTTTTTTCTTTTTTTTTTCTTTTTTTCTCCGTCCAATAGAGAGAAATAGAAAAAAAAAGAAATGGTACAAAAAAATAAAGCACACAAGAAGGGGAAAAGATAGCACAAAGTGGAAAAATGTATTATCATCCCTGTATTTGTGGTCCTTCCAATAAGAATGCAACACTTGTATTTATTTTATTTTTTTTCTTTTTTTCTCTGTCCAACAGAGAGAGAAAGAAAAAAAAAGAAATGGTACAGAAAAAATAAAGCACACAAAAAGGGGAAAAAATAGCACAAAGTGGAAAAATTTATTATGATCCCCGTATTTGTGGTCCTTCCAATAAGAATGCAACAGTTGTATTTTTATTTTTTTTATTTTTTTCTCTCTCCAATAGAGAGAGAGAAAGAAAAGAAAAGAAAATAAATGGTACAGAAAAAATAAAAACACACAAAAAGAGAAAAATATAGCACAAAGTGGAAAAATTTATTATGATCCCCGTATTTGTGGTCCTTCCAATAAGAATACAACACTTGTATTTATTTATTTTTTATTTTTTTATTTTTTTCTCCACTAGAGAGAAAGAAAAAGAAAAAAAAAGAAATGGTACAAAAAAAATAAAGCACACAAAAAGGGGAAAAGATAGCACAAAGTGGAAAAATTTATTATGATCCCCGTATTTGTGGTCCTTCCAATAAGAATGCAACACTTGTATTTATTTATTTTTTATTTTTTTATTTTTTCTCTCTCTAATAGAGAGAGAGAGAAAGAAAAGAAAAGAAAAGAAAAGAAATGGTTCCGAAAAAATAAAAACACAAAAAAGAAAATAAGAAATGGTACAGAAAAAAGGGGAAAAGATAGCACAAAGTGATTTCCAAAAAAAAGATAGCACAAAGTGGAAAAATTTATTTAATCCCCGTATTTGTGGTCCTTCCAATAAGAATGCAACACTTGTATTGTAACACTCCGTAGTACTCCGGTTGTTAACATACATGATATTTAACATTCACAGCGGAAGACTTTATTTGAAAAGGAATAAAGCATCTTATAAAAATACGAGTAAACTTTTTCCAAAACATTTCATAAAAACATTTCTAAAAACGTTCACGTCAGATACTGCGAAAGCGTAAATCTAAATATACATCTACTAATTAATCCCATGAGCCAGTATTAGTGGCCATTGACCATCAAGATATGACATCAAGTGTCATTCCTGACAGAGTCTCACGGACAGCATAACGGCTGTATTTCGGATAACTAGAAACATGATTCTACACATATAGATAACCTAATTAATACAACAATTTAAACAGATAGCTTGCAAGTTCCACATGGACTGCAATCCCCTTAATGGGTCAATACAACTAATAAGGCTCCATGCCCAAATTAACTGAATACATGCATCAAGTCTATATTAATTCGAAGTATAAAAGTATCAGTAAATAATCCATGGCTCTAAGAATACTATCATGAGCCTAAATAAATACATACAATAATCTCCATAAAATAATTAAGCATGTTAACAAGTCTACATGCCAACATCAAATCTAAACATAATATAAAATCACCAGCTGCATCATCAACTACTCCAATGCGGGGGCCTTGCCCCTAGAAGCATCACCACTACTCTGGGTACCTGAAATGATGTCCCCAAACGGGGTAAGATAACAACATCTCAGTAAGCTCAAGGTTCATAGAGGATCCTCTAACCCCTGAGCCCACTTCCTGCATAACAAGTCAGATATAAAGCATATAATACAGACATACAGCATAAACATAGCATCATCATATCATCCTTGTGTAACCCCAGGGTCAAAGCCATAGACGGTTACACATGTGTGACTTCTAGGGTCAAGCCATAGACAGTCAACACAACCTCAGTATGAAATAGCTCCCAGAGTCAAGTCATAGGCAGCCTACATACCATGATCACTGGCCAGGATCCTCATAACATATATCATCAGTGCATCATCATAACATCAAGATCATATAACATCTATATGAATGTGAATGAATGCACATATACATCATACCATATACTTTCATACAATATAACCATAATGCCCACCATCATGGTGGGGCCACAAGAGAGAGGAGTCAACTAGAACTAGGAGCTTACCTTAGGGAGCTTAGCACAAGCCCACACTCCAATATAATACGTATGCTCCAACAAAATCCTCAAGTGCACGGTTCTCTAGGCACACCTAGAGTAGGAACCATTCACATCATTAATTACATATTAATTAATCAAGTCATATCCACGACTTAATCATTTAATGATTCCACTTTTCATACTCATATGCCAATAATATGCCCATTACAAGCCTAGACCAATTATTACTTATTACATATTTTAGTGCATTATTACAAGCCACTTTAATCTTCAATTACTTACATAGCTTAGAATCACATGCAAGGCTCACTTAGATTATTTTCAACTCATCCAAGTCATATTTATGATTATTATAAGTTACTAAGGGTTCCCCTAAGCCCACTTAGCTTAAATATCACTTTTACGGTTTTTCCATAACTGTACATGCTTCTGTTTTTTAGTTACCGGGCGTGACTCACTTGTTATAAAATTCTCATCTTTTAGTATGTTAATCTAGACTCAATTAAATTTCCAAAAAGGTATCATATGCCTCATTTGAAGTTTCCTAGCTCCGGTTATCACCATTTGAAGTTGGAAAAACAAAGCTGTTTGCCAACTCCGAACAGGGCCCTAAACATCCTTTACCATTTCTGCGATTATGGAAATTATACTAAATCATTTGCTCTTAAATTTTTATGTAGACAACTAGACACCTTTATCTTTAATTAGACATATTATGAGCCTAATTTGAGTAATAATTGAGGGAGAAAAAATTCATGGAAGTGTCAGCCATGTACAGCGCCCCTGCACATGCCTCCCTGTGCAGTCCTCACTCAAACGAACATACAGAATGGAATATATCTTCAATTGATACCAAATTTTGACACCACGTAGATAAGATCTGAATATTCAATTTGATATAAGGAACATCCCTATATGACCTCTGTGGAGGAAGATATGCTCTCCCCAATTTGGCCTAAAAACTGGTTACTTAGCCTTAAATGTGTTTACTTAACAAACCTTAATTACTTTTGATTATAAATCCTAATTCACATTAATTCTTGGATTTTTCTATTATTAAGTCACATTATGAAATATCCTTAGTCCCATTATGTCATGATACTTAAATTTTACTAATTATTTAATTAGTGTACCTAAACCTTACTTTAGTCCAATTTTAGAGTTAAATCCTTGATTACTTTTGTTAATTAATCTCTACCCTTAATTAATCACCTAATTCATCATCTCCTTAATTTTAACACAACTAAACCCTTATGTAATTTATGGGGCAGATTTGATTAGCTATATTAATTAGGATTTTTAGCTATTATTAATCATGATTAGTCAGTTTTACTTAGAGTTAACCCACCTAGTTAATCTTTCTAATCATTTTTCCACACTTAACAACTTAATCACATTTTTTTGTCATCAAACCCTATCCTTACATGATATGGCTGAAATGTTCATGGTCCATTTTTGAGTTCATAGTCATCTTTTTACATGAACATCACTCAAAGGTCCAAAGGTGGCACCTTTAGTCATCCAATCCATCATTCCATGGTTCCAAACACACAAAAACACTTAAGAATCATCATCAAACCATGACATTACGAAATTTTAAACAACATTCTCCTCATGAACATATCAAAACCAAGGCACTCAACAAGAAAAAGGGAGGCTTTTTGGTTCATATTTCCCAAGTGGGAGCTTACATCTTCAAGGTTTCTCTTTTAGCTAAAGTCTCCATCTTTTTCCACCAAGAACACACCTTTAGGCAAGCACACACCTTCATGAACATGCTCATGAGTTAGGCTCAAGAACATAAGAAGAAAATATAATATTTTTCATGAAAAAAATTTAAGAACACTTACCCAAAAATCAAAGGAAACAAGCAAGCAAGTGTGATTCTTCAAGAGAGCTCAAGAACACAACTGCATAGCCTTTGCTCTCCACAAAACCATGGCTGTTTGGGATGATAAGGGACACGAAATTTTTGATTCACACCATGAAAATGGTATGGTTGTGAAGAGGAGAGTGAGGGGAACAATCTTTGTGAAGGAAGTTTGGTGGTTTAGAGAGATTTAGGTGAAGAAATCTTAGAGAGAAGTGAGAGAGTTTTCAAAATTTGAAACTTAGAGAGAGAAGGAGGTGAAGGGGCTGCTGATCAGAAATGGAAGGGAAGGAGAGGAGGGTGCCCTAATGAGGGGTGCCATGTCACTTAAGTGATATTCGTCCTTTAGTGAGACCCGGTGTAATTTTTAACTGATCCGTCGTCAAATTTTTACCCGAAAACTCTCAAGACCCTAACTTTAAGTACTTAACATTAATTTTGTCTAATTATCATGTTCATAACTTAAAAATTTGATTAGTAGGTCACAGATCCACTAACAGTTGTTTAATTGCACTGTAGTCTTTACCGGTGTTCTTAACTGTACCCGGATTTCATAATCTTCTTAACTTTAACATTTTTGGTTTAATTATGACTTGTTAGGCATATATTGGTCTTTTTTTCTATTTTCTTATCTTTTTCCTGTTCCGGGATTGTACCGGATGCTGCTACAGGAGTACAAAATACCCGGCAGAAGTGACTTTTCAAAAATACCCCAATATGGGTATCAATCTTCACCTAATCATATCCTAACCTCATTCATGATGTTTATATCATTAGATTAGCTCTCTAACTATAATTTGCTAACTTGGAGCCATTCTACTAACTGTTATTACGTCAGCAGTCAAATTTAACAGATGAAAATTCATCTGTGCATAATACCTCAATATGGGTATCAAAATTCTTATAATTTTATGCTCATTCCATTTATGACTATAAGGTCCTCCTTATAACCCTCTAATTTAAAAGTCATATAATTAGGGTTATTATATTCACCACACCTTTTAAAAGATTTTGTCCTCAAAATCAGATCATACCTGATATCAAAATCGGGATATTGCTGGAGAATATCATCCTCCCGCTCCCATGTGGCATCCTCTTGTGTCAATCCTTCCCATTGGATCTTGATCATGGGAATAACTCTATTTCGAAGTTGTTTCTCATCTCGAGCAAGAACCTTAGAAGGTCCAACAACGAACTTCAGGTCCTTCTTAACCTCTATGTCATCATACTGTACAATGTGTGAATCATCAGATATATATCTGCGGAGTTGACTCACATGGAAAACGTCATGTAAATTCGCCAAGTTGGGAGGTAGAGCAAGTTGATACGCCACCGGTCCGACCCTCTTTATTATCTGGTAGGGCCCAATGAACCGTGGACTCAACTTCCTCACTCCCAAGGCACGCCCAGCACCTGTAGTAGGTGATAGTCGGATGAATACATGATCCCCTTCAGAAAACTCAAGGGGTCTGTGCTTGGCATCATAGTAACTCTTCTGACGGCTCTGGGCTTTCTTCAGCCTATCTCTGATCATCTCAATCTGCTTCGTAGTCTCTTGGACCAAGTCTGGCCCCAATAACTGTCTTTCTCCGATCTCCGTCCAACAAGTAGGTGCTCTACACCTACGGCCATACAAGGCCTCATAAGGAGCCATGCCCAGACTGGCATGATGACTGTTGTTGTAGGAGAACTCAACCAGTGGCAGGTACTTGTCCCAAGTATTACCCTGCTCAAGCACACACGCTCTCAGCATGTCCTCCAGTGTCTGAATGGTCCTCTCTGTCTGACCATCTGTCTGCGAGTGATAAGCAGTACTCAATCTCAATTGAGTACCAAAGGCCTCATGTAACGCTTCCCAAAAGCGTGAAGTAAACTTCGGATCCCGATCGCTAACTATGCTTTCGGGAATGCCATGAAGCTTCACAATCTCTCTAACATATAGTTTGGCTAGCTGCTCTGTGGAAAAGGTCGTCTTGACTGGAATGAAATGGGCGGATTTAGTCAACCTATCAACCACAACCCATATGGAATCAAATCCAGCCTGGCTTCTTGGTAATCCAACAACAAACTCCATGGATATACTCATCCACTTCCACTCCGGAATATCTAATGGTTGTAGCAAACCAGAAGGCTTCTGATGCTCAATTTTTACCTTCTGACAAATAAGGCACTTATTCACAAACTGGGCTATGTCTTTCTTCATCCCAGACCACCAAAAATTCTGTTTCAAATCTTGGTACATCTTAGTTGCACCTGGGTGGATGGTGTACTTACCCATATGACCCTCTGTTAACACTTCTTCTACCATTGGTCCCTTCGGGACAATTAACCGATCTTTGTAGTATTTCACATGAGAAGCATCGGTGAACACAAAATCTTGCTCTTTCATCATTTGGATCCCTTCATCAAGCACTTGGGCCGCTTTAACTTTTTCCATTAACGAATTTCGGACTTCGACCGTAGTCATGAAATATGAATTCTCAAATGGTGTCACAGAAATTCGCAAATCCCTGAACTCCTCAATCAAATCATACTCTGCAATCATCATGCTAGCCACACCCGTGGTCTTTCTGCTCAAGGCATCAGCCACTACATTCGCCTTTCCAGGGTGATACTGAAGGTCAAACTCATAATCCTTCAGGAATTCCTTCCATCTCCTTTGTCTCATATTAAGCTCCTTTTGATCGAATAGATACTTCAAGCTTTTGATATATATGAATCTGACTTCTTTGCACTTCAAGGAAGTAGAAACAATGTCTCCGGTGGCAGTCTTCACTACCATGGGAGGCGTGAACTCACAAATGGGTAAATGTACCCCATTAGCAACAAATTCCGATATGAAGGAGTGGGTAACTCCAGAATCAAACATGGCATCAAAAGCATATCCTCTGATAAGAATAGTACCTCTGATAAGGTTTGGAGACCTCTCTGCCTCCTGCTGTGTCACTGCATATACCCTGGCACTAGTGGGCGCCATAGGCTCCTCTATGGCTCTCTGAATAGGCACGGACTGAATAGGGATCGCCTGAATGGCTGCAACTTGCCCCGTCTTCTTGGGGCACTCTCTGGAATAATGACCTGCCTGACCACAACTGAAGCAAACATTCTGCCCCAGTCGACAAACACCTGTATGCATCTTCCCACACTTGGCACAAGTGGGAATCTTCCCTGCACTAAACATTCCGCTTCCATTCTTCACAAAGGGAGTCTTCTTAAACTTGGTGTTCTGCTGTGCTTGCAAACCTTTGCCCTTACTCTTCCAGGGCATAGTCCTCCCACTGAAGCTCTTTCCTGCTGCTTCCTTTCCCCTGGTACGATAGTGCTCCTGAATATTCTGGCACTGCTCGATCAACTCCACAAAATTTCTGGTGCAATGACCCGCCAGTTTGTCTGCTATCATATCATTCAGACCCTTCCTGAATCGAAAGGCCTTGTCTTCTGGAGTGAGGGGAGTTCTACCATAACAAGAATATTTTGCCAAGCGGTTGAACTTGCTGAGATATTCATCCACAGTCATGCCTCCCTGCCGGAGGTCTTCAAACTCACTCTTCTTCCTTTCCCTGGCTTCTTCAGGGAAGTACTTTTGCAGAAAATGCCTCTCAAATAATGGCCAAGTAATAGCATAACCTTGGCACTCAAGTGGGTTTCTAACATTACTCCACCAATCAGAAGCATCCCCCTGTAACATGTACACCGCATATAGGAGCTTCATGTTGGCATCGCATTCCATAACCTGAAAAATACGCTCCATCTCTTGGAGCCACTCCAATGCTGCAATGGGATCTCTTCCACCTTTGTAGTGAGGTGGGGAATGCTTCCTGAAAGCATTCAGCATACGCTCTCTAGTATCCCGGTCAAACCTGGGTGGTATAGTTGATCTATCAACCTCAATAATTGGCTGCCTCACTAGTCCTTCATGGACAGATGCCTCCGCCTCCTGATGGGCCTCTCCTGACCCTTTATGTCCCAGCACAACAGGCTCAAGAATCAGTACGAGACCAGCAGCACGTGCAACCTGCTGCTGCACATGTGGTGTAACTGGCGGTGGAGGAAGTGGTGGAGGTCCTCCTCGTACCTCTGTCAACAGTAGTCGGATCATCTCAGCATTGGCCAGCCTATTCTGCGCCATAAGGTCTTCACTGGCCTTTCTTAGCTGCTCTCTATCGCGATCTCTGGCCTCTTCGATTCTTTTCAAATCAGCTTCCCTGGTTTCATTCAGGGTCTGCTGCAATGTTGCTATAGCTGCAACAATAGGATCAGGAGGAGGGATTTGAACTATTCGCCTGGGTCTCCCTCGAGGTGCCATATCACTACACAAAACTGCACGAGGTATGAGTTAGCTACGCTAAATCAAGTGATAGCATATGCAATATCATGACACTCAAGAGACACTCAATAAACAGTTCTAACACTTAAGCAATACATCAGTGAACGTCCCGGTGAAATTGCTCTGATACCATAAATGTAACACCCCGTAGTACTCCGGTTGTTAACATACATGATATTTAACATTCACAGCGGAAGACTTTATTTGAAAAGGTATCATATGCCTCATTTGAAGTTTGCTAGCTCCGGTTATCACCATTTGAAGTTGGACAAACAAAGCTGTTTGCCAACTCCGAACAGGGCCCTAAACATCCTTTACCATTTCTGCGATTATGGAAATTATACTAAATCATTTGCTCTAAAAGTTTTATGTAGACAACTATACACCTTTATCTTTAATTAGACATATTATGAGCCTAATTTGAGTAATAATTGAGGGAGAAAAAATTCATGGAAGTGTCACTTTTACGGTTTTCCACAACTGTACATGCTTCTGTTTTCAGTAAATCCTAATTCACATTAATTCTTGGATTTTTCTATTATTAAGTCACATTATGAAATATCCTTAGTCTCATTATGTCATGATACTTAAATTTTACTAATTATTTAATTAGTGTACCTAAACCTTACTTTAGTCCAATTTTAGAGTTAAATCCTTGATTACTTTTGTTAATTAATCTTTACCCTTAATTAATCACCTAATTCATCATCTCCGTAATTTTAACACAACTAAACCCTTGTGTACTTTATGGGGCAGATTTGATTAGCTATATTAATTAGGATTTTTAGCCATTATTCATCATGATTAGTGAGTTTTACTTAGAGTTAACCCACCTAGTTAATCTTTCTAATCATTTTTCCACACTTAACAACTTAATCACATTTTTTTGTCATCAAACCCTATCCTTACATGATATGGCTGAAATGTTCATGGTCCATTTTTTAGTTCATAGTCATCTTTTTACATGAACATCACTCAAAGGTCCAAAGGTGGCACCTTTAGTCATCCAATCCATCATTCCATGGTTCCAAACACACACACACTTAAGAATCATCATCAAACCATGACATTATGAAATTTTAAACAACATTCTCCTCATGAACATATCAAAACCAAGGCACTCAACAAGAAAAAGGGAGGCTTTTTGGTTCATATTTCCCAAGTGGGAGCTTACATCTTCAAGGTTTCTCCTTTAGCTCAAGTCTCCACATTTTTCCACCAAGAACACACCTTTAGGCAAGCACACACCTTCATGAACATGCTCATGAGTTAGGCTCAAGAACATAAGAAGAAAAGATGATATTTTTCATGAAAAACATTTAAGAACACTTACCCAAAAATCAAAGGAAACAAGCAAGCAAGTGTGATTCTTCAAGAGAGCTCAAGAACACAACTCCATAGCCTTTGCTCTCCACAAAACCATGGCTGTTTGGGATGATAAGGGACACGAAATTTTTGATTCACACCATGAAAATGGTATGGTTGTGAAGAGGAGAGTGAGGGGAACAATCTTTGTGAAGGAAGTTTGGTGGTTTAGAGAGATTTAGGTGAAGAAATCTTAGAGAGAAGTGAGAGAGTTTTCAAAATTTGAAACTTAGAGAGAGAAGGAGGTGAAGGGGCTGCTGATCAGAAATGGAAGGGAAGGAGAGGAGGGTGCCCTAATGAGGGGTGCCATGTCACTTAAGTGATATTCGTCCTTTAGTGAGACCCGGTGTAATTGTTAACTGATCCGTCGTCAAATTTTTACCCGAAAACTCTCAAGACCCTAACTTTAAGTACTTAACATTAATTTTGTCTAATTATCATGTTCATAACTTAAAAATTTGATTAGTAGGTCACAGATCCACTAACAGTTGTTTAATTGCACTGTAGTCTTTACCGATGTTCTTAACTGTACCCGGATTTCATAATCTTCTTAACTTTAACATTTTTGGTCTAATTATGACTTGTTAGGCATATATTGGTCTTTATTTCTATTTTCTTATCTTTTTCCTGTTCCGGGATTCTACCGGATGCTGCTACAGCAGTACAAAATACCCCGCAGAAGTGACTTTTCAAAAATACCCCAATATGGGTATCAATCTTCACCAAATCATATCCTAATCTCATTCATGATGTTTATATCATTCGATTAGCTCTCTAACTATAATTTTCTAACTTGGAGCTATTCTACTAACTGTTATTACGTCAGCAGTCAAATTTAACAAATGAAAATTCATCTGTGCATAATACCTCAATATGGGTATCAAAATTCTTATAATTTTATGCTCATTCCATTTATGACTATAAGGTCCTCATTATAACCCTCTAATTTAAAAGTCATATAATTAGGGTTATTATATTCACCACACCTTTTAAAAGATTTTGTCCTCAAAATCAGGTCATACCTGGTATCAAAATCGGGATATTGCCGGAGAATATCATCCTCCCGCTCCCATGTGGCATCCTCTTGTGTCAATCCTTCCCATTGGATCTAGATCATGGGAATAACTCTATTTCGAAGCTGTTTCTCATCTCGAGCAAGAACCTTAGAAGGTCCAACAACGAACTTCAGGTCCTTCTTAACCTCTATGTCATCATACTGTACAATGTGTGAATCATCAGATATATATCTGCGGAGTTGACTCACATGGAAAACGTCATGTAAATTCGACAAGTTGGGAGGTAGAGCAAGTTGATACGCCACCGGTCCGACACTCTTTATTATCTGGTAGGGCCCAATGAACCGTGGACTCAACTTCCTCACTCCCAAGGCACGCCCAACACCTGTAGTAGGTGATAGTCGGATGAATACATGATCCCCTTCAGAAAACTCAAGGGGTCTGTGCTTGGCATCATAGTAACTCTTCTGACGGCTCTGGGCTTTCTTCAGCCTATCTCTGATCATCTCAATCTGCTTCGTAGTCTCTTGGACCAAGTCTGGCCCCAATAACTGTCTTTCTCCGATCTCTGTCCAACAAGTAGGTGCTCTACACCTACAGCCATACAAGGCCTCATAAGGAGCCATGCCCAGACTGGCATGATAACTGTTGTTGTAGGAGAACTCAACCAGTGGCAGGTACTTGTCCCAAGTATTACCCTGCTCAAGCACACACGCTCTCAGCATGTCCTCCAGTGTCTGAATGGTCCTCTCTGTCTGACCATCTGTCTGCGGGTGATAAGCAGTACTCAATCTCAATTGAGTACCAAAGGCCTCATGTAACGCTTCCCAAAAGCGTGAAGTAAACTTCGGATCCCGATCGCTAACTATGCTTTCGGGAATGCCATGAAGCTTCACAATCTCTCTAACATATAGTTTGGCTAGCTGCTCTGTGGAAAAGGTCGTCTTGACTGGAATGAAATGGGCGGATTTAGTCAACCTATCAACCACAACCCATATGGAATCAAATCCAGCCTGGCTTCTTGGTAATCCAACAACAAACTCCATGGATATACTCATCCACTTCCACTCCGGAATATCTAATGGTTGTAGCAAACCAGAAGGCTTCTGATGCTCAATTTTTACCTTCTGACAAATAAGGCACTTATTCACAAACTGGGCTATGTCTTTCTTCATCCCAGACCACCAAAAATTCTGTTTCAAATCTTGGTACATCTTAGTTGCACCTGGGTGGATGGTGTACTTACCCATATGACCCTCTGTTAACACTTCTTCTACCATTGGTCCCTTCGGGACAATTAACCGATCTTTGTAGTATTTCACATGAGAAGCATCGGTGAACACAAAATCTTGCTCTTTCATCATTTGGATCCCTTCATCAAGCACTTGGGCCGCTTTAACTTTTTCCATTAACGAATTTCGAACTTCGACCGTAGTCATGAAATATGAAGTCTCAAATGGTGTCACAGAAATTCGCAAATCCCTGAACTCCTCAATCAAATCATACTCTGCAATCATCATGCTAGCCACACCCGTGGTCTTTCTGCTCAAGGCATCAGCCACTACATTCGCCTTTCCAGGGTGATACTGAAGGTCAAACTCATAATCCTTCAGGAATTCCATCCATCTCCTTTGTCTCATATTAAGCTCCTTTTGATCGAATAGATACTTCAAGCTTTTGTGATCCTTAAAAACTGTGAAGGTAGCACCATACAAGAAGTGTCTCCATATTAAGAATCAGAACCGGTGTGGTAGTCAACTTATCTTTCAATTCTTGAAAACTCACATCACACCCAAGGGTCCATGCAAATGGCACCCCTTTTCGGGTCAACCTAGTCAATGGCAAGGCAATTCTGGAGAATCCATTAATAAACCGCCTGTAGTATCCTGCTAAACCCAGAAAACTTCGGATCTCAGTAACACTCTTGGGTCTCTCCCAATCCAGCACAGCTTCAATTGTACTCGGATCAACAGCCACTCCTGTAGATGATATGACGTGTCCAAGAAACTGGATCTCATGTAACCAAAACTCACACTTGGATGGTTTGGCATATAACTGATGCTCCCTTAAAATCTGTAGAACT